>NC_026002.2:80129188-80255075 GCF_000442705.2 Elaeis guineensis | reverse complement strand
AAACTTTTTCAAAATTACTATTTTACAGTGAAATTATTAATTAATCTCATTAATTAATACTAATTAACCCTACACTAGGATCTAAATATGATACAACAGCATGCATTTAAATTTGAAATTCAAATTTGAATCAGTAAACCTTTTACAGTACTGTGTTCAGAACACATCACCTTTTGCGGGTAGTCGATCACCGCAATCTGATCACCGTCGGGGGCTCTGATCATCACGTCGCAGCCACACAAAATGTCTGGCCTCTGCGGATCATCCACACGAAGCTCCCGTCTGATCAGCTCCTCACGAATGCTAGTTCGTGATTTCACCCTTTTGATGGCAGATGTTGATCGAACTCCTTCGATCGATGTGTGCCGACTTCTCGGATGCTCTGGATTCTGCACAGTTGCTTGAGAGGCTGATGGATTTCTCTCTAAATTTGGTGGACTCACGACACTCGTGGTACACCAATCTCACTTCCCGAACCCTAGGTAGAAAACCCTAGGGTACACACCAAAAACCCTGCCCCAATTTTCTCTCTTTTCTTTCTTTTTCTCTCGGAAGGTTTTGGACCTTCACCTCACACACAAGCCTTCCTCATGCCCCAAAGATTCTCTCCTAAAATTTTTACGCACGTCCCACCTTTCTCCTCTTTTTAAAACAACATCGAACGTGTCTTATCCGCGTGAGAGGATAAAGATAAGTGGTTGTACATTTGAATTCAAATCAAATTTGAATTCAAACAAAACCAACTTATCCCTATCCTTTTGGGTGTGAGAAGAGAAGGGGTGTGGCTCTTTGTGCATGGAAAATATTTCACGAGAAACCTTTTCTCGTGTAAGTAATGTGGCGCACAAAATGGATAAGGATGAAGGGGCAAGTGATAAGTTATCCATTCAAATTCAAACATGCTTTGAATTTGAATGGCTAACTAATTATTTTATCCATCCATATGGCACACAAATGAGGGCGTGGGAAGGTTTTGCAAGAAAAAATTTCACGAGAAGTTTCTTCTCGTGAATTCAAATGGGTGCAAGGAAGTTGGGTGTCGCAGGGAATTTAAAACAAGGTGGTTTGATTCAAATTGAGCCAACCTAGTTTAAAATAGGTTAAGCACAATTAGACCAGATTAAACCCAACATAATTAGGCTTAATTAGGCTCAATAAAATTCTAATCAAATTAAAATTAACTAAACCTAACCCCTGATCAAATCAGGGACTAAACCACCTTAGCGATTAGGTCAACATTTAACCTAATCGGGTCAATCCAAACTGAATCCAATTCAATTGGACTTGATCCAAAAATAATTACTCAATCAAATTGAGTTAATTAGCGATTAAATCACTAATTAAACCTCTCATAAATATTGAGTCCAAATCCGATGGGCAATCAGGCATCAGAGACCATCGATATGAAATCCCTGATCAAAGATTTCAAATTTCAAATTCAAAATTTGAAATTTAAAATTTTGACCCCGGTACCCAAAATGTGTAGAACTCATGATCAGAGAATCCTAATTCTCAATCATAGAGTCCAGATAGATAAGACTCATAATCAGCCATCAGATCAGAAAGAAACCTCTAATGTGTGTGACCCCGCAGGTTCGAACCTAAGCCGGTAGCACAGGAACCAATTCCTGTACTAATCGAAGTGACCATCTAGCAATGGTACCCGACGATCGGATAGGTCGAATAATCGCAATCGCAACATTCAGAACCTACGTGAATATGGTTACTGTATAATTCATCCCTTTTGACCCCTGTGTTTAGGACGACTCAGGGTTAAACTGTCAACCCTGATGATATCATCCGAATCGTGCTCAACTCATTTAGTCCTGTGACTCCTCACTAGGACACCCTGGTCAAGGTTTTGCTAAATTGAAACACGACTGTACACAGCTCCTAAACGGAGTGATCAATCCCATCTTGACACACGCACCGACAAGTCAAGTACTTGACTACACCCAGCAGCCTTCCGTCATTGAATTAGAAATTCAGGTAGTCCAGTGCCTAAGTGCAGTGAGTTGCTTGCAAGTCACCGTGGCGGTCTCAGGTCGGAGGGACATTTATACCCATATCCCATCGGAGCAAATCTTGACAGCAGAAATACTCCGGAGTTGGTCACGTTCAGTGCAGATGTACCATTACATATCACCTGTATGCCATACCATGTCTCCACACTCTTTGGTTATGAGGACAACCAACCCATATGGCACACCAACGACCTATGCTCGATAAACGTTGTCATCCTTGGTAACAACGTATCATTTGGTCACGAACATGTTTAAGGACTAAGCGATAAATCCTCCTTTGTCGAGTCTAAATAGTCCTAAGGACTTCACCACAACACAGAGTTCATTAGAAGATGAAATATTTGTGATGAAAAAATATCAAAATAACTTTTATTTATTTATAATTCATGTACTAATAAAAAGGAGCACAACCATCAACAGACTGACGATTGGCTTTGGGACACTATTTCCCAACAATCTCCCACTTGGCCTAAAGCCTATCGGTGCAGTATCTAATACCCATCTTCGACTTGTAGTCGTTGAACTCCTTCACCGCAATGGCTTTAGTGAATGGGTCAGCCAGGTTCTCCTTCCCGTCGATCTTCTGAAGGTCGACGTCACCTCGATCCACGATCTCCCGGATGAGATGGTAGCGGCGCAGAATATGCTTCGTCCGCTGGTGTGCCTTTGGTTCCTTCACCTGAGCAATGGCTCCAGAGCTATCGCAGTAGAGCAGAACTGGACCAACAAGGGAGGGTGCTACTTCAAGCTCGATGATGAATTTTCTCAGCCACACCGTTCTTTGGCAGCATCTGATGCAGCAATATACTCCGCCTCGCATACTGAATCAGCCACAGTGTGCTGCTTGGAACTCTTCTAGCAGACAGCCCCACCATTAAGGGTAAAAATAAATCCTGACACACTCTTGCTATCATCATGATCAGACTGGAAACTAGAGTTTGTAAACCCTATAAGTCTCAAGTCCGATTCACCATATATAAGCCACTGGTCCTTAGTATTTCTTAAATACTTCAGGATGGTTTTAACAACCTTCCAGTGATTCTCTCCTGGATCAGATTGGTATCTACTCACTACCCTAGTGAGTATGCCACATCTGATCGTGTACATGTCATGACGTACATGATAGATCCCACTGCCGAAGCATATGGAATCCTACCCATACGCTCTCTCTCTTGAGGTGTTGTCGGACAATCCCTCTTCGAGAGAGAAATTTCATGGCCTATCGGTAGATAGCCTTTCTTGAAATTTTCCATGCTGAACCTTTTTAGCATAGTATCAATGTATGTGGACTGGGATAAGCCAAGTAACTTTTTGGATCTATCCCTATAGATCCTCATCCCTAGGATGTAGGAAGCTTCTCCCAGATCCTTCATGGAGAACTGTGATGATAACCAAATCTTTATTCCCTGTAATGCAGGGATATCATTCCCGATTAAGAGAATGTCATCCACATATAATACAAGAAATACTACTACTGGACCATTAGCCCATTTATAAATGCAGGGCTCTTCTCCGTTCTTAATGAAGCCATACGTTTCGATCGTCCTATCAAAACGTATGTTCCAACTCCGAGATGCCTGCTTAAGTCCATAAATGGACCTCTGTAGCTTGCACACCTTAGACTCATCTGTGGATGTGAACCCTTCAGGTTGTATCATATACACCTCTTCGTCCAGCTCGCCGTTTAGGAAAGCTGTCTTCACATCCATCTGTCAGATTTCATAGTCCAGATGGGTAGCTATCGCAAGCATAATCCGAATGGATTTGAGCATTGCCACAGGAGAAAACGTCTCATCATAGTCTATACCATAACGTTGACGATATCCCTTGGCAACCAAACGGGCTTTATAGGTCTCCACCTTTCCGTCTGCGCCCTTCTTCCTTTTGAAGACCCACTTACACCCTATGGGTTTTACTCCTTCGGGTGGGTCAACCAATGTCCACACATCGTTGACCTTCATGGACTCCATTTCGGATTTCATGGCCTCTAGCCATTTCTCAGAATCAGATCTCTGCATTGCATCCATGTAGGTGATCGGATCCTCATCGTTTTCATCAAGTTCGACAGGATCACCATCCCGGATCAAGAAACCATAGTATCTGTCTGGTTGATGTGGTACTCTACCAGACCGCCTTAAGGGTGCATAATCAATGGGCTCCGGATCTGATCTAATCAAATCTGGTTCAGGTTCAGTAACATGTGTTGGTTTTTCCACCTGTCGAACTTCGTCAAGTTCGACTTTAGAGGCAACAGTTCCTTCACTAAGGAACTCCTTTTCTAAAAAGATTGCCTTAAGGCTAACAAACACCTTTTACTCATCAGCAAGGTAGAAATAATACCCTTTGGTCTCTTTTGGGTACCCTATAAAATTACACTTGTCAGACCTAGGTCCAAGCTTGTCTGTAATTAAACGTTTAACATAAGCCGGACACCCCCAAACCCTAAGGTGCGAGAGTACTGGCTTACGTCCTATCCATATCTCATATGGCGTTTTGGCTACAGACTTACTCGGAACTCTATTTAGAAGGTAACAAGCCGATTCGAGCGCATATCTCCAGAGAGAGATCGGCAGACCAGCAAACCCCATCATGGATCGAACCATGTCTAACAGGGTCCGATTCCTCCTTTCAGACACACCATTATGCTGTGGTGTTCGAGGAGGAGTCTACTGAGAGAGAATCCCATTCTCTCCTAGATACGTCAGAAACTCATTGGAAAGGTATTCACCTCCTCGATTAGATCGAAGAGTTTTAATACACTTCCTAGTTTGTTTTTCTACCTCATTTCGGAATAGTTTGAACATTTCAAATGATTCCAACTTATGCTTCATTAAATAGACATACCCATACCTAGATAGGTCGTCTGTGAAGGTTATGAAGTAGAAAAATCCACCTCTTGCACTTGAGCTCATGGGTCCACATACATCAGAATGTACCAGACCTAAGAGTTCACTGGCTCGCTCACCTTTTCCAGTAAAAGGTGACTTGGTCATCTTCCCAAGAAGACAGGACTCACAGGTTGGAAGTGATTCACAATCACCTACTTCAAGAATTCCTTCTTGAGCCAACCTGTTTATCCTGTTCTTATTGATATGACCTAGCCTACAGTGCCAAAGGTAGACTTCTGACACATTATCTATTCTAGAGCATTTATCGAAGTTTTGAACCATATTAACAGGCTGTGATAGTAAGTAAATTTTATTATTTAATTGTCCAACAAATATTGTAACACCATTCAAAATGATATTGCAAATATTTTCTTTTATTAAAAAATCATAACCGTACATGGCCAAAAGGCCTACAGAAATAATATTTAATAAAAAACTTGAACAATAGTGACATTCACTCAGAATTACATTACGAGAATTGATTACAAGACTCATGATTCCTAAAGCTAGAACTGAAACTTTGCTTCCATCTCCAACGTTCAGGAACCTCTCGCCTTCATCAAATCTCCTACTGACCTGCAGACCCTGCATCAAATTACAAATATGATAAGGGCTTTCGGTATTCAATACCCAAGCAGTAGTATCACAAATCGAAAAGTTACAAGGAGTTATCATATAATTACCTTGCTTCTTCTTTGGCCTGTTTGGGTCCAGGGAGGCAATGTATTGAGGACAGTTCCTCTTCCAATGCCCCTGCTTCTTGCAAAAGAAGCACTCCGCCTGGCTCTGGTCGTGCTTGCGCTTCTTGGTCTGACCCTGTGCTACTGTCCCAGCATGAGATTGCACCTTCTTATTTTTCTTCTTCTTATTCTTCTTCCCCTTCCCAAAGGGTTGACGACGAGAAGAAGACCCTCCCACTACATTCACCGACTCCTTATGGAGTTGGTGATCCTTCTCAAAGTTCTGCAGCAACCCCAACAATCCGTGGTAGTTTACTGCAGGCTTTATCATTCGAAAATGAGTAAGGAATGGGAGGAAGGACTTGGGCAAGGAATTAAGGATCGCATCCTTACCGAGCTGCTCGTGCAGAGGAAAGCCCAATTTGCTTAGGCGCTCAATCATCTCGATCATGTACAGTACATGATCAGTGACTGAGGCCCCATCCCTCATCCGAGCATTGAAAATGGCACAACTAGTTTTGTGCCTTTCAACATCGTCAGGCGTGCCCAAGGAGTCGTTCAACATTTGAAGCATCTCCTGTGGCTGGGCGTTCTCAAACCTTCGGCTGAACTCGTCATTCATTGCTGCCAGCATAATACATCGAACGATGGTGCGGTCATTGAGCCACTTCAAGTAAGTATCTCGGATCGCCTTACTAGCGTTCGGAGCTGGCTCCTCAGATGCTGGATCTGTTACTACATAAAGGATCCGCTCATGCTCAAGGACGATTTTTAATTTTCGATACCAGCTATCAAAATTGGGTCCCATAAGCTGGTCATTATCTAATAATGATCGAAGCGACAGGGTAGTGGCCATAGCTGCATAAAGAAAAACGAGACCTCTATTAGTACATTAATTAATACTAAAGACTTAGACTTTAGTCTAAAGTTTTTTCCAATATTTTTACGAAATGGTAGCCTCATCCTCCAATTCGAGGAATTACTTTAATTTCTTAATGGGTACTAGAATCCACACAGACTACACATGAGCCCAACTTTGGTTGGTCAACCCATGTGCATCTATGGGTAGGTTCTTAACCAGTTGTTTCTCTAAACAAATTCTAGTAATTGATTTTGCCCCAGAACCTAATCAGTAGGCTTTGGCCTCTGCTGAAAAGATCTGGTTAGGTCCAACCATTAACATGACTTAATTTAGTGAATCGGACCAATAAATGATCAGGTCCGACTTTGGCCGGCCAACCTAACCACCATCAGAAAGACTCAATCAAATTATCATATTATGAATAATAATTCCATTAGCCAATGAGCACTAGGCCTTTGGGCCTCCAATGATCATTGAACTAATAGACTCATTATCACTCACTTAATGGGAGGCTATGACTTAGTTATCATTATAACTTAATCATTTTAGGGACCTAATAATTTTGAGAATTTTATTAAAGAATAATAGAGAAGATATCATCCAGCCAATTTCAATCCTCCCACTGACTTCACCAAGTCAGATTAAAAAAAGATTTAATTAAAGCTGGCATTAGGAGCACCTAAATCAGTCACACTGATTTACCTAATGACATGGGTGAGCTCTAATCACCAAGTGATCTAATCAAAATCTAACTTATCAGATTGGCCAGGTAAGTGAGATCAGTGGTGGGGATTTGCCATTAACTCGTCAATGATCGAATCAATGCGAGTAGCTCCCGCTTAAGAACCACTGGTCAAAACTGCCGAATTTATCTTAGACACCAACCGGTTCATTAGTTTTAATTTTGATAAACTTAGTAAATAGGGCTCCACCGCGTAGCCATGAATTAAGTCCATCTTGGTCTAGTTAAAGACATGGACCCATTCAACTACAACTATTGAAGTTGAGTCTAGAGTATCTTTGACCTAATCTAATTCAACTTTTGATTAGATTTGACCAATTACTCCATTTAGTCTATTTTTTAAGCTAACCTTAGGTCTAACCGAATTATGGACCTAATTCATCTAACCCATTGACCCACAAGTTTATGCAATTGTCTTAGGTCTTAATTCACAATTCTAGACCTACTAGACAACACTTAATTCTTTTAATTAAGTACTTGGGCTGATGGATCAGGGTTTGGCATTTCGAAAATAATTTTTAAATTTTGAAAGATTTTATTTTTTGTTCACCAAATGTGTTGACTCATTTCACAAACGGGTCAGCACAATTCATAAACAGCAATCCTTTTGCTCATTTCATAACAGAAAATAACTCAAAATAAATCATAAATTTTCTTTTAAATCTAATCTAACATATTCATGATAAATTTTATAATTAAGTCCTTTCGCTGCTTCATCGACATGGGATATAATTGCATCGGCACCCCTACCGCCATAGGAGACCCCATCGAATGGGAAGAGAGGGCCTTTAAACCCTACTTTTCTCCTATGACCGGACGGCCATGGCAACCAACCCAATTAGATTACTTGCTACTTGGATCAAGTATATCTAAATATACCAATTTCAAAATTTAAATTTTGAATTTCAAATTTCAAATTTTAAATTACAAATTTGAGATTTCAACCAAATTTTAAATTTTGAATTTTCAATCTTTGAATTTTAAATTTTGAATTTTGAATTTCAAATTTTAACTTTTGAATTTCAAATTTCAAATTTCAAATTTGAGATTTCAACCAAATTTCAAATTTCAAATTTTGAATTTCAAATTTGAAACTTCTAACAAATTTCAAATTTTAAATTTCAAATTTTTTGAATTTTGAATTTCGAATTTTAAATTTTGAATTTTAAATTTAAACTTATAGATTACACCTTAATCTACATATGTATATGTATGTCATATTCTAGAACCATGCTCTGATACCATTTGTAGTGAAAATTTTGTGCAGGGGCAAAATGGTAATTTTAAAACTTTTTCAAAATTACTATTTACGATGGAATTATTAATTAATCTTATTAATTAATACTAATTAACTCTACACTAGGATCTAAATATGATACAACAGCATGCATTTAAATTTGAAATTCAAATTTAAATCAATAAACCTTTTACAGTACTGTGTTCAGAACACATCACCTTTTGTGGGTAGTCGATCACCGTAATCTGATCACCGTCGGGGGGTTCTGATCATCACATCACAGCCACACAAATATCTGGCCTCTGCGGATCATCCACACGAAGCTCCCGTCTGATCAGCTCCTCACGAATGCTAGTTCGTGATTTCACCCTTTTGATGACAGATGTTGATCGAACTCCTTCGATCGATGTGTGCCGACTTCTCAGATGCTCTGGATCATCTGCACAGTTGCTTGAGAGGCTGATGGATTTCTCTCTGAAATTTGGTGGACTCACGACACTCGTGGTACACCAATCTCACTTCCCGAACCCTAGGTAGAAACCCTAGGGTACACACCAAAAACCCTACGTCCAATTTTCTCTCTTTTCTTTCTTTTTTTCTCAGAAGGTTTTGGACCTTCACCTTGCACACAAGCCTTCCTCACGCCCCAAAGTTTCTCTCCTAAAATTTCTACGCACGTCCCACCTTTCTCCTCTTTTTAAAACAACATCGAACGTGTCTTATCCGCGTGAGAGGATAAAGATAAGTGGTTGTACATTTGAATTCAAATCAAATTTGAATTCAAACGAAAACCAACTTATCTCTATCCTTTTGGACGTGAGAAGAGAAGGGGCGTGGCTCTTTTTGCGTGGAAAATGTTTCATGAGAAACCTTTTCTCGTGTAAGTAATGTGGCGCACAAAATGGATAAGGATGAAGGGGCAAGTGATAAGTTATCCATTCAAATTCAAACATGCTTTGAATTTGAATGGCTAACTAATTATTTTATCCATCCATATGGTACACAAATGAGGGCGTGGGGAAGGTTTTTGCGTGAGAAAAATTTCACGAGAAGTTTCTTCTCGTGAATTCAAATGGGTGCAAGGAAGTTGGGTGTCACAGGGAATTTAAAACAAGGTGGTTTGATTCAAATTGAGCCAACCTAGTTTTAAATAGGTTAAACACAATTAGACCAGATTAAACCCAACATAATTAGGCTTAATTAGGATCAATAAAATCCTAATCAAATTAGAAATTAACTAAACCTAACCCCTGATCAAATTAGGGACTAAACCACCTTAGCGATTAGATCAACATTTAACCTAATCGGGTCAATCCAAACTGAATCCAATTCAATTGGACTTGATCCAAAAATAATTACTCAATCAAATTGAGTTAATTAGCGATTAAATCACTAATTAAACCTCTCATAAATATTGAGTCCAAATCCGATGGGCAATCAGGCATCAGAGATCATCGATATGAAACCCTGATCAAAGATTTCAAATTTCAAATTCAAAATTTGAAATTCAAAATTTTGACCCCGGTACCCAAAATATGTAGAACTCATGATCAGAGAATCCTAATTCTCAATCATAGAGTCTCAGATTGATAAGACTCATAATTAGCCATCAGATCAGAAAGGAACCTCTAATGTGTGTGACCCCGCAGGTTCGAACCTAAGCCGGTAGCACAGGAACCAATTTCTGTACTAATCGAAGTGACCATCTAGCAATGGTATCCGACGATCGGATAGGTTGAATAATCGCAATCATAACATTCAGAACCTACGTGAATATGGTTACCGTATAATTCATCCCTTTTGACCCCTGTGTTTAGGATGACTCAGGGTTAAACTGTCAACCCTGATGATATCATCCGAATCATGCTCAACTCATTTAGTCCTGTGACTCCTCACTAGGACTACCCTGGCCAAGGCTTTGCTAAATTGAAACACGACTGTACACAGCTCCTAAACTGGAGTGGTCAATCCCATCTTGACACACGCACCGACAAGTCAAGTACTTGACTACACCCAGCAGCCTTCCATCATTGAATTAAAAATTCAGGTAGTCTAGTGCCTAAGTGCAGTGAGTTGCTTGCAAGTCACCGTGGCGGTCTCAAGTCGGAGGGACATTTATACCCATATCCCATCGGAGCAAATCTTGACAGCAAAAATTACTCCGGAGTTGGTCACGTTCAGTGCAGATGTACCATTACATCTCACCTGTATGCCATACCAGTGTCTCCACACTCTTTGGTTATGAGGACAACCAACCCATATGGCACACAACGACCTATGCTCGATAAACGTTGTCGTCCTTGGTAACAACGTATCATTTGGTCGCGAACATGTTTAAGGACTAAGCGACAAATCCTCCTTTGTCGAGTCTAAATAGTCCTAAGGACTTCACCACAACATAGGAGTTCATTAGAAGATGAAACATTTATGATGAAAAAATACCAAAATAACTTTTATTTATTTATAATTCCAGTACTAATATAAAAGGAGCACAACCGTCAATAGGCTAATGATTGGTTTTGGGATACTATTTCTGTAGGAGTCCGGACGAAGTTTACCTGCAATTAGAGTCAGGGATGAAGTCCGGCTCCCGTAGGAGTCCGGACGAAGTTCACCTATAGTTGGAGTCGTGGGCGGAGTCCGACTCTCGTAGGAGCCCGGAAGGAGCCTGCGGGTGAAGTCGCGGGCGAGGTCCGGCTCCCGTAGGAGTCCGGATGAAGTTTACCTGCAATTAGAGTCAGGGACGAAGTCCGGCTCCCGTAGGAGTCCGGACGAAGTTTACCTGCAGCTGGAGTCGTGGGCGGAGTCCGGCTCCCGTAGGAGCCCGGGAGGAGCCTGCGGGTGAAGTCGCAGGCGAGGTCTGGCTTCCGTAGGAGTCCGAACGAAGTTTACCTATAATTAGAGTCAAGGATGAAGTCCGGCTCCCGTAGGAGTCCGGACGAAGTTTACCTGCAGCTGGAGTCGTGGGCGGAGTCCGACTCCCGTAGGAGCCCGGGAGGAGCCTGCGGGTGAAGTCGCGGGCGAGGTCTGGCTCCCGTAGGAGTCCGGACGTCGCGAAGAATCCGGTCGACGTTGGTGGGGTCCTGTCTGTCGGCAAAACTTGGGAGTGTGGTGGAGGCTCGGCCGCCCAGGAGGTTTGAAGAGATGTTGCTGGAGGTCGAGAGTCAGTTGGGTCCCCGGAGGGTCACTCCCATCATGAACTTCGGTTGGGAGGTATTTTATACCCAACACCAGTCTCCCTACTTCCGAGTTTGAATTTCGAATGAAGAAAGTACAGAAAGATTGTCACGACCGAAGTTCTTCCCTCGATGTCCGCGCGCGATCGTTCTCAGATATTTTGGCATTTAATACGTGCGTGCTGAAGCCTTTTTTTGATTAAGGTGACTCGAAGAGTTTTTTCAGAACCCCCACCAGGGCGTGATCCCAAGCGTCACGCCATGAGAGTCTGCGGACGGTCAACCCTAGGTCGCGGTGAGTGGGCCACGGGGTGAGCATTGGTTGGCCTAGGGACACCTGCCACCATAATTGCGCCAGGCTCTGTCGCCTATTTAAGCCCCCACCCCTCCTCCAGAGGCTTCACTTCGCCTGAGGGACGACAACTTTCCTTCGCCTGAGAGCTTAGCCACTCAGCCACTCCATCGGTGCCCCTTCCGACTCCGAGCATCCCACGCGCTGGTCCTTGCCATCTCCGCCGACTCTCCGCTGCTTCCAGTCCCCCGAATCTCTCCACGGGGTTCCCCTGCATGGGCCTCCGCTCTGAAGGCCAATCTCTAGATGATGCCGTGGGCTAAGAAGGGTATAAGGAGTAGAACGGCAGTCTATGAATTCTCCGATCGTCAAACTGTCGCTGAGGGTTCCCGCCTCCTTAAAGGGGGTTCAAGGGAGAATTCCTTCAACAACAGGGGTTTAATAATGGGGACAACCGGTGAGGACGTTCTGCCCGAGAACCTCAGAGTAGCCGAACGGGGCGACACCGATCAAGGGGACAGAGTTTTCATCACAAGCCGTGGCGGGATCCTTGATGCCGTCGGGGCCGAGGGACCAGAAGCGGTCGGTGCCGACGGCGGGGCAGCAGAACTTGTTGCAGGGACGGTGGAAATAGCGCATGCCGACCTTGCCGGAACACCTAGGACGGTGGTTGTCATGGAGCATCCGGTGATGGCGCATATCTCCGGTGCCATTGCTGCCTCCGGGATAACCCCGGTTCTTCTTGAAACAGGTCATCGTCGCCGCTGTCGTTGCCCTTGTTGCTCCCTGGAATCTATCCCATCCTTTTCCCCCTAGGGTTGGGATTTTGAAAGTGGAGCGAAATGAGGCGGGGGGCGAGAGCCGAGAGGCTTGTCACACGTGCTGGAAAATACTGCTGGGAAGGATAGAACTGGGAAGAGAAGTCTACGTCTCGAAGTAGCCTCTGATGTGTCCCTTTCAAGTCTTGTAATAATGTTTTTTTTTTTTTTGGCCCTCCGGGTCTTGTAACGTACATCAAGGAATGAGAAGGAGATTTTGTTACCTCGTTTGCGCATTGCGTCGAATTATTGTCTACCGAACTTCCTTTCTTTACCATTGTTGCGGTTGTATTCCCTTCTCTTTACCCTTCTTTTTCCTCTCTTTCCTCTTCTCTTTTTTTTTTTTTTTTTTTTGAATTTTTTCCTCCGCTCTTGGTGGGGCTATGGGAGTTTGGCTCCCGTGAGCGAAGTCGGGGCGAAGTCCAGCTCCTGTAGGAGTTCGAACAAAGTTTACCCGTAGGTGAAGTCGCGAGCGAAGCCCGGTTCCCGAAGGAACCCGGGCGAAGCCTTTCCACAGTCGGGGTCGAGGACGGAGCCCGGCTCCCGTAGGAGTCCGGACGAAGTCTACCTGTGGCTGGAGTCGGGGATGAGATCTGGCCTCCGTAGGAGTCCAGTCGAAATCCGCCTGCAATCAAGGTCAGGGACGAAGTCCGACTCCCGTAGGAGTCTGGACGAAGCTTACCAGCAGTTGAAGTTGGTGACAGAGCCCGGCTCCAGTGGGAGTCCGGGTGAAGTCTGCTTGCGGTCGGAGTTATGGGCGGAGTCCGGCTCCCGTAGGAGTCCGGGCGAGGTCTGTCTGCAGCCAGAGTCGGGCACGAGGCCCGGCTCCCGTAGGGGTCCGGGCGAAGTCTTCCTACAATTAAGTCAGGGGCGAAATCCGGCTCCCGTAGGAGTCCGAACGAATCTTACCAACAGTTGAAGTTAGTGACGGAGCTCGGCTCCCATAGGAGTCCGGACGGAGTTTGCCTACAGCCGAAGTTGGAGGAGGAGTCCGGCTCCCGTAAAAGCCCGGACGGAGCTTGCCTGCAGTTGAGGTCGGAGATGGAGTCCGATTCTCGTAGGAGTCCGGATGGAGTCTTCTTATGATTAGAGTCGAGAGCGAAGTCTGGTTCCCGCAGGAGTCCGGACGGAGTTTTATCACGAAGGGGCCGCTGGGGAAGGTCCCCCTTTTTCTCATCTGGTCTTGAATGACCAGACCTTAATTGATGTCGGGGCGAGGTTCTTTCCCTATTTCTGTCGTAACGAGGTTCAGCTCTGGTTACGGTGAGGTTCGCCTCTTGTCCCTAACACGGCTGTAGGGGCACACATGGGCGTCGCTGGGCCCCTCCCCCATCCGGTCTAAAGGGAATCGGACCTTCGACTTTGCTCAAGTTAGGGCGAGACTCTCCTCCTATCCCTAACAGGGTTGTGGGGGCGCATATGGGCGTTGCAGGGCCTCTCCCCTCATCCAGTCTAAAGAGAACCGGGCCTTCGACTTTGCTCAAGTTAGGGCGAGGTTCTCCTCCTGTCCCTAACAGGGCTATGGGGGCGCATATGGGTGTTGCAGGGCCTCTCCCCCCATCCGGTCTAAAGAGAACCAGGCCTTCAACTTTGCTCAAGTTAGGGCGAGGTTCTCCTCCTGTCCCTAACAGGGCTGTGGGGGCGCATATGGGCGTTGCAGGGCCTCTCCCCCCATCCGGTCTAAAGGGAACCGGGCCTTCGACTTTGCTCAAGTTAGGGCGAGGTTCTCCTCCTATCCCTAACAGGGCTGTGGGGGTGCATATGGGCGTTGCAGGGCCTCTCCCCCCATCCGGTCTAAAGGAAACCGGGCCTTCAACTTTGCTCAAGTTAGGGCGAGGTTCTCCTCCTGTCCCTAACAGGGCTGTGGGGGCACATATGGGCGTTGCAGGGCCTCTCCTCTCATTCGGTCTAAAGGGAACCGGGCCTTCGACTTTGTCGAGACGAGGTTCTCCTCTTGCTTCTGATACAATTCGTTTGGATTGTCCTGTAGATGTAGGATAGTGCCAAAGACATGTAGATATACAACTTTTAATTAAAATGAAGTTATTGGTAGTACATCCATAAGTTCTCCAAGCTCCATGGTCGCGGAAGGTCGGCTCCTCTGAGCTCCTTAAGATAATAAGTTTCGGGCCGGACTACTTCCTTAACCTCATACGGGCCTTCCCAGTTTGGGGCGAGTTTCCCTCGATCCTGAGGTTGCGAGACAGCGGCTCGTCGAAGCACTAGATCTCTTGCTCTAAAGACTTTGTTTCTGACTCGGGAGTTGTAATAGCGAGCGACTTTCTGTCTGTAGGCTGCCATTCAAACCTGAGCTATCTCCCGCCTTTCTTTCAGCAGGTCGAGGTTGGCTTTAAGACCTTACGAATTTTGATGTTCGTCGAATGCCACGACTCGTGCCGACGGGAGTTTAAGCTCAATTGGGATGACGGCCTCCGTACCGAAGGCTAAAGCAAAGGGGGTCTCCCCTGTGGGCAGTCTTTGAGTAGTTCGATACACCCACAGCATATGGTAAAGTTCGTCCGCTCAAGTTCCCTTTGCCTTTTCGAGCCTTGTCTTAATCCCCTACAGAAGGGTTCTATTAGTCACCTCAGCTTCGCCGTTCGCCTGAGGATGGGCTACTGATGTGAAGTTGTGGGAGATGTTCAGATCTTCACAGAATTCGACGAATCTTGCTCCTACGAATTGCCGCCCATTATCAGTGATTAGGGTCCTAGGCAGACCGAACCTGCATACGATCGACTTCCAGACGAAATCTTGCACTTTTGCTTCTGTGATTTTTGCTAGTGGTTCGGCTTCAACCCATTTGGTGAAGTAGTCGATCGCTACAAGGAGAAACTTCCTCTGCCCTGACATCATGGGAAAGGGGCCAAGGATGTCCATCCCCCACTGTACAAAAGGCCATGGGGCACTCAAGGGTGTAAGCAAGGTGGCGGGCTGTCTCTGGATATTGGCATATCTCTGACATCGATCACACTTTCTGACATATTCAATCGAATCATGATGCATTATCGGCCAGTAATATCCTTGACGGAGCAACTTGTGGGATAAAGATCTAGCCCCCAAATAGTTTCCACAGATTCCTTCATGCACCTCCCACAAGGTGTAGTCAGCTTCCGAAGGTCGGAGACATTTTAAGAGGGGCAAAGAGTATGATCTCTTGTACAATTTACCCTCATAAAAGAATGTATTGGGAGGCTTGATTTTGGAGCTTTCGAGCTTCTTTCGCATCCTGGGGGAGAACTCCGTCTCTGAGATATGTTATCAGTGGGTCGGTCCAGCTGGGCTCGTGGTCAATTTCTATAACGGGCCATGATTCTTCCGTACTCGGGCACTTGAGTACTTCAAAGAGAACACCTTTGGGTAATTCAGCCGGAGCCAGCATTACCAGCTTGGAGAGAAGGTTAGCCCTGGTATTTTTCAGCCTCAGAATCTGTCTGATGTTGTAGCTGTCGAAGGCGGGAACGAGCTCCTTTACCCTTTCAAGGTATTTAGCCATGCTATCCTCCCGCGCTTCGTAATTTCTGTTGACTTGTCCCACCACTAGCTGAGAGTCACTGTGGACCCGGAGTCGATCAACTCCCAGCTCTTTGGCGATCGTCAGTCCCGCAATCAGAGCTTCATACTCCGCTCCGTTATTCGTTGCGGGGAACTCAAAACGTAAAGCGTACTCCGCGATGATTCCCTCCGGACTGATCAAGATTAGGCCCGCACCTGCGCCTGACATGTTGGAAGACCCATCCACATAGAGGGCCCAAGAGCGATCAGGAGGATCCGCTTCTTCTTTGGGGGAGTTCGATCGGGGTTTCAGGCCGTCCACTTCGCCTAGTTCAGGTTCGGCCTCTTCTGGGATAGTACACTCCACTATGAAATCTACCAATATTTGGGCCTTCACTGCTGGCCTGGATCGATAGTTGATGTCAAATTTTGTGAGCTCGATCGCCCATTTTGCCATCCTCCCGGAGGTGTCCGCCCGGTGCAAAACTATCTTGATCGGCTGGTCGGTGAGCAGTGTTACGGTGTGCCCTTGAAAGTAGGGTCAGAGCCTCCAGGCTGCAATCAACAAAGCGTAAATCAGTTTTTCTAATTTAGTATACCTGATCTCGGCGTCTCTCAACGTGCGACTGACGTAGTAGATCGACCGTTGGACTTTCGCTTCTTCTTTGACGAGGACTGCCGCGAGAGCCATGGGAGAGACCGCTAGGTATAAAAACAGTTCCTCCCCAGGCTCCGACTTTGCCAACAGTGGGGGTGAGCCGAGGTAGCTCCTTAGTTCTTCAAACGCCTGTTGGCACTCAGAGGTCCAACAGAAGTTATTTGGCTGCTTGAGGGTTTGAAAGAAGGGCAAGCACCGTTCGGCTGACCTTGCGACGAAGCGATTCAGGGCCGCCACCCTCCCTGTAAGGCGCTGAACCACTTTTATCGACTTTGGGGCGGCCATCTCCTGGATGGCATGAATTTTTTCTGGATTGGCCTCAATCCCGCGCCCCGATACCGTGAAGCCCAGAAACTTTCCTGAGGTTACTCCGAAAGCGCATTTAGTTGGGTTCAACTTCATTTTATATTTTCGGAGAGTGCCGAAGGTCTTCTCGAGGTCGGCGACGTGGTCCACGAAGGATTTGCTTTTTATGAGCATGTCGTCCACATAGACCTCCATATTGCGGTCGATTTGCTTCTTGAAGATTTTGTTCACCAACCGCTGGTAGGTTGCGCCTGCATTTTTGAGGCCGAAAGGCATGACCCCGTAACAGTAAAGGCCACGGTTAGTAATGAAAGCGGTCTTTTCTTCATCTTCTGATGCCATCCTGATTTGATTATAGCTGGAGAATGCATCCATGAAGGTAAGGAGCTCATGGCCCGAGGCCGCATCCACCAGTTGATCGATTATGAGAAGGGGGTAGCTGTCCTTTGGGCAGGCCTTATTCAACTTTTTGAAGTCTATACACATCCTCCACTTGCCGTTTGCTTTTTTGACTAAGATGACGTTGGAAATCCAATCAGGATAATTGACTTCCCTAATGAATCCGGCTTTAAGGAGCTTGTCCACTTCCTCGGCTATCGCCTTCTGCCTCTCTGGTGCGTGACCTCAGATTTTTTCTTTCTTCGGTCGATGCTTTGGATCGACGGCTAGACGGTGCTCCATGACTTTCATGTCAATCTCTGGTATGTCTGCTGGAACCCAAGTGAAAACGTCCGCATTCTTTCGTAGAAAATCGATGAGACGCGTCCGCACCTCCTCCCCCAGGTTGGAGCCAATCATCGCTGCATGCTCCGCGTTTTCGTCGTTCAAAGGGATCGGTACCAGATCTTCAATTGGAATGCCTCTCTCTTCGGTGAGGTCATCGCGAGCATCCAGTCCATCGACCGGACAGGGGTCAGATTGGTCGCTTCTTCACAAAGCTATGTTGTAGCAGTGTCTGGCCAGGGCTTGGTCCCCTCGGACTTCTCCGATCTCCTGATTGGTGGGGAATTTCAACTTCAAATGGTAGATTGATATGATGGCTTGGAGAGCATTGAGGTCGGGTCGACCGAGGATTGCGTTGTAGGCTGACGGCGCCTTCACTACCAGAAAATTCACCAGAGCCTTGGATTGCCTTGGATATCGACCTGTGGCCACAGCCAAAGTTATTATTCCCTCCATCGGAACAGCGTCACCAGTAAACCCTACCAGAGGAGAGCTAATCGACCTCAAATGGCCGTCAAGGATGGATATTCTTGAAAAAGCATCGTAGAACAAAATGTCGGCCGAACTTCCATTGTCGACAAGGATGCGACGGACGTCGTAATTTGCTATATTCAAGGAAACTACAACCGTATCGTTGTGAGGGAATTGAACTCCCCGAGCGTCCTCTTCAGTAAAGGTTATGGGCTCCTCAATCTTTTGTCGCTTGGGAGGTACGGCCAGTGCGTCGGTTGCTTCTTGCTGGGATCCTCCTGAGATGATGTTGGCGAAATCTGTCAGAGACTGATCGTCCGATCGCTCCATGCCGGCGACCACTGCCGGAGAACGTGGGGTCTGGAAAACCAGAGGCGAGATCGGGACCTGAGACATGGCCGCAGGGGCTGTGGGTCGCCGTGTGGATGCTTCGTGAGAAGACATCGGGTGCGGATCCAGTGGGGGGAAGGAGGAGCAGATGTCGGAGAAGATAACCAGAGGCGGTTCCGTTGAGTGCTCCTTTAAGAACAAGGGTACCGCGAAGGTTTACGGCCCTTCCTCTAGCGCCAATCTTGTTGGTGCAAAAATCCGCCTGCGCCGGAGAAGCTGGAGTCGAGAGAGTCGCGGTCGCTATTGGGACCTGCAAAAGAAGTCTAAACCGGAGGTGGGGTTGCTCCGGCAAGACCCTCCGACGCTCAAGTCAGTTCTCTACCTCAACAAGAATGGAGTGCACGAACGAAAATTTTTGCAGAGTTTTGGGGTAGAAAATAGAGCTTATAGAATAACATATCTGGGGTCCCCTTTTATAGGCGTAGGGGGCTGCAAGCTGATAGCGACATCTATAACCGTCTGGTCGTGGGCTGCCCAGGGTCAAGCGGAGTTTATTGCGAAGAGTAGTGGAGTAGACTCGTGGCCATCACTGAAGCACGCCACGTGGAGTCTGCCGCAGGGAGTGGAGCGGCGTCCGTTGCCGTGACTTGCCAGGGGGTGGAAGAATCGTGCGGTATCCATTGCAGCAAGTGGAGCAGTGCTGTGGTCGTTACTGTGGCCTGCCAGGGAGTAATGGAGCCGCGTAGGATCCACCGTAGGGAGTGGAGCGGAATCACGGCCGTTACTACGGCCTTCCAAGGAGTCTAGACTTGTCGGCTGAAGTTCGGTTGAAGTCTGTAGCTGGAGAGAGGTGGCTAACTATCCGTCTGAGAGGAGCCTGGAGTCCGGCTCTCGCAGGAGCCCAGACGGAGTCTTCTTTCAGTTGAAGTCGGGGATGAAGTCTGGCCCCCACAGGAGCCCGGACGGAGTCTTCCCGCAGCTGGGGCTGGAGATGAGGTCTGGCTCCCGTAGGAGTTCGGGCGAAGTCTACCTGCAATTGGAATTGGTAGTGAAGTCCGACTCCCGTAGAAGTCTAGACGAAGTCTACCTGCAATTAGAGTCAGGGATGGAGTCCGACTCCCGTAGGAGTCCGGACGAAGTTTACCTACAGCTGGAGTCGTGGGCGGAGTCCGGCTCCCGTGGGAGCCCGGGAGGAGCCTGCGGGTGAAGTCGCGGGCGAGGTCCGGCTCCCGTAGGAGTCCGGACAAAGTTTACCTGCAATTAGAGGCAGGGACGAAGTCCGGCTCCCGTAGGAGTCTGGATGAAGTTTACCTGCAGCTGGAGTCGTGGGCGGAGTCCGGCTCCCGTAGGAGCCCGGGAAGAGCCTACGGGTGAAGTCGCGGGCGAGGTCCGATTCCCGTAGGAGTCCAGATGAAGTTTACCTGCAATTAGAGTCAGGGATGAAGTCCGACTCCCGTAGGAGTCCGGACGAAGTTTACCTACAGCTGGAGTCGTGGATGGAGTCCGGCTCCCGTAGAAGCTCGGGAGGAGCCTGCGGGTGAAGTCGCGGGCGAGGTTCGGCTCCCGTAGGAGTTCGGATGAAGTTTACCTGCAATTAGAGTCAGGGACGAAGTCCGGCTCCCATAGGAGTCCGGACGAAGTTTACCTGCAACTGGAGTCGTGGGCGGAGTCTGGCTCCCGTAGGAGCCCGGGAGGAGCCTGCGGGTGAAGTTGCGGGCGAGGTCCGACTCCCGTAGGAGTCCGGACGAAGTTTACCTGCAATTAGAGTTAGGGACGAAGTCTGGCTCCCGTAGGAGTCCGGACGAAGTTTACCTGCAGCTGGAGTCGTGGGCGGAGTCCGGCTCTCGTAGGAGCCCGAGAGGAGCCTGTGGGTGAAGTCGCAGGCGAGGTCCGGCTCCCGTAGGAGTCCGGACGTCGCGAAGAATCCGGTCGACGCTGGCGGGGTCCTGTCCGTCGGCAAAACTTGGGAGTGTGGTGGAGGCTCGGCCGCCCAGGAGGTTTGAAGAGATGTTGCTGGAGGTCGAGAGTCAGTTGGGTCCCCGGAGGGTCACTCCCATCACGAATTTTGACTGGGGGGTATTTTATACCCAACAAGTCCCTTTGCCGTTTCCTTTGGTAGACATTATTTAGTTTATTAATTTAAGCTTCCTCTTGTAAGCTTCAAATATAGAAATATTTATTTTTTTCCCCTTTTTAAAGAAAGAAAGATATGTTCATGAGTTCCATAAGGTTCCAAAAGGGAAAGTGCACTTCATGCTTGTTTTCCCTTGCGGCTTAAGTTTGCAAGACCGGTTTTGCACATGATCTATCATAAGAAATGGTGCCTGTGCTTATAGATTTGGCACAAATTGGGAAGGATGGTTTTGCACATGCTACTTGATTGCTCACACTACTGATAACATGCTGTGACAAAAGCCTCGCCTCGATACAAAGATATCCTACAGACTATATGGCTTTAAATTGAGCTAATGATATGTTTATAACTTCTAACATTGATTACCTGTGGCTTGATCTGCTAATGTTCAGTCCCATACTTTTCCTACCTCATCTCCTTTTCCCCCATCTTGAATATTAGCATAGGAGGAGAAAAACAGCTTAACATGGTCTTTTATATCTTGATGTTCTTTTTTTGTCCTTTTATTTATAGAAATCAAGCTTTTCTTCAAGCACACTTCAGAGAAGGATATAGAATTTTTATGTTGTTAGAAATTTGAGTAACTAACTATGGCATTGTAGATATTGGGATATACCGACTGACCCCTATATGTCGATTTATCCTCAAAACGGTCTGACCGACATCCGACTCTACCCACCGGACGGACAGACGACTCCGACAATGACTGCCGACGATATCCGACCGAAGGTATGCCGGCCAAACAGACCAATACTGTTTCCAACCGGTCGAACGGTCGAATCCATATCACCGACTCACTGTCGGGGGTGGCAGCCGACGTCCGACTTCTACAAGGCACCAGATCAGCCGACGGTGTTTTCGAGTCATCGCCCGACGTCTCGGCAGTCGAATACCGACATATAGTCGGCCAGCCCGCCCAAACACCGTACATCGCTATGGGCTGTTGTCCTATCAAGGACATGCTGTGCGACCACCTTGGGGCATTGTCCTGCCAAAGACATGGGTTAATTCTGATAACCTGACAACCCACGTCAATTTGACAGCCCCCGACGATTTGATAACTCCCCAGTTGTCTGCACCATTAATGGCGGAACCATACCGCATTCTACTATAAAACGGGATAAGGCAACAGTTTTGATAAGCTCTCGAAAAGCTCTCGAAAGGCTCTCTCCCTCTCGCTGAGCCCCCCTGATTTTTTCCACTATTGCCTAGTCTCCTCTCTGACTTGACCATCGAAGGGTCCCCATCGGAGGTATCTCCGATCAGTGAGGACTTTCCTTGCAGGTGCACATCTCGACGATTGGGCGACGAGGGGATTGACCGCAACAGATTTGGCACACCAGGTAGGGGGTCGACAGAGGTAAGACAGCGAGCTCCATAGAGCTTGAAAAATCTCTGGAGATGACAAAAACCAGGGCTCAGTGATCGAGAGCTATCGGATCGACGAGGCACTCTTTACATCGAAAGGAGGCCCCTCCTTTACCCTCCATAGCGAAACCCAACTCTCCGCACCCGGTGGTGATCACGGAGGCACAGATCGTGGCGATCATGCGGCAAATGACCATTCTGATGGATGCTGTCAAAAACCTCCAACAACAACCGACTCAGTTGCCACAACCGTTAGTGGAACAACCGACGGTGTCCCTATACTATCCAGAAGCAGCCGCCGACGCCCACGTCAACTTTCGTCTCCTCTTCAAGAGCAGTTGTCTCAGCACTCCCACCGAGAAGGGGGGAGGCGGCTACGGTGCGACACCCACCGGTCTCGACGTCCCTCTCCTTCCCAACTGGAGCGAGAGAGGAAGGAGAAGCAGCCGTGGACACCATCTGCTTCACTCTCAAATTCGTCGAGAGGTTCGACCCCTGGGGTTTCTCAACACCAACGGTTGGACGACTACGAACGTAAGTTCGAAGAAATCGACCGTTGGCTTGTCCAGCTCCAGGCGGATGGTCAGAAGTCTTCAAACGACATCGACTTCCGGACCACTCAATCTCTCTCCCGATTTATCCTCGACAAATCGATCCCTAGTCGGTTCAAGATGCCTCATGTGGAGCCTTACGATGGCTCCATCGACCCAGTTGACCATCTAAAGAGCTACAAGGCTCTCATGACAATTCAAGGGACAACCGATGCCCTCTTCTACATCGGTTTCTCTGCCACACTTCGTAAAGCTGTCAGGGCCTGGTACTCTGGCCTTCGCTCAGGAGGTATCCACTCTTTCGCACAGCTCGAGCATTCTTTCGTGGCCTATTTCAGCACCAGTCGAAAATCATCACGAACCTCGGATAGTCTTTTTTCCCTCAAGCAGGGAGAAAATGAGACACTCCGATGCTTTGTGGCCCGATTCAATGCGGCCACACTTGAGGTTCGAGACGTCAACAAAGACATGGCTATCTCGGCCATGAAGAGAGGGCTAAGAGGGTCTTGATTCACATATTCCTTGGATAAGACCCTTCTCCGGACATACGCCAAATTGCTGGAGCGCACGTACAAATACATGCGCACGGACGAAGGAGCTTCCGACCGGCGCCTGACCGAGAGCACGGGCCAGAAAGAGAAGCGGAAGAAAAATTGAGCCCCTGTTGAACCCAGCAGGCCCCTGACTGATAAACGGGTCTCGCCCCAACGACGGAGCCTGAAATCGCCCCGATGGTGGAGTCTGAGACCGACGCATCACAGGTATGACTCCTACACCCCTCTCTCTGCTCCTCGTGCGCAAATCCTGATGGAGATCGAAGGAGTGAAATATTTACGACAGCCTCTGCCTCTAAAGGCAAAGGGCCTCGATCGGAGAAAATACTGTCGATTCCATCGGAGCCACGGTCACAACACCGAGCAATGCATCCAACTCAAGGATAAAATAAAGGTCCTCATATGATGAGGGTATCTCAAAAAGTATCGAAGGGACCTGCCGGCTCGACCCCTTCCTGACCTACGACCCCAACCGACTGAAGAGGCAGCGAACAATCAGCCTACTGCTGGAGTCATCAACATGATCTCCAAATGATTGGATCGAGGGGCGACTGCTGAAGGAGAGTCGACGAAGAAGCCTCGCTAGGATGATGTAATCATCTTTATGGATGGAGATGCTCGGGGAATCCAAACTCCCCATAATGACGCTATTATTGTCTCGACAATAATAGCGAATTATGATGTAAAAAGGATTCTTGTTGATAATAGAAGCTCGACTAATATTTTGTTTTACTCGACCTTCTCCCAAATGCGACTGTCGACCGACCGACTCAGGAGAGTCTCTACGCCCCTAGTAAGTTTTGCCGGGGAGGCCGTCGCAGTGGAAGGAGAAATTGCTCTTTCCATGACAGCTGGGGCCGAACCACGATAAAACACCATCTGCATGATCTTCACGGTCGTCCAAGTACCTTCGGCCTACAACGTCATACTTGGAAGACCTGGACTAAACATCCTCAGAGTGATAGTCTCGACATATCACTTGCTAGTCCGATTTTCGACTAAAAATGAAGCTGAAAAAATGCACGGGGATCAACAGCTCGCTCGGCGATGCTTTCAGATCTCAACTCAAAATAATAAATCAGAGGATTCCCTACCGGTCGACAAGTTGGATCAACGGGAAGAAGAGGAACGAGGTGAACCGGCTGAACAGCTGATTTCCATCCTGATGACAAAGAATCCTGAACAGGTGATCTGGATCGGGTCGCAGTTGCCCGACCCGGAGTGGCAGCAGCTGATAGAGCTATTGAAAGCCAACACCGACATATTCGCTTGGTCGACATGGATATGTCCGGCATACCTTCGAAAACAATGACTCACCGACTCAACATCGCCCTTGGCACGAGGCCGGTGAGATAGAAGAAACGGTCTTTCACCCTCGAAAGACAGAAGGCCATCGACGAGGAAGTAGACAAACTACTCGAGACGGGCTTCATCAGAGAAACCACATATCCCGACTGGCTCGTCAATGTTGTCATGGTGAAGAAAGCCAATGGGAAGTGGAGGATCTGTATCGACTACACCGACTTGAATCGAGCCTGCCCGAAGGACAGCTTCCCACTGCCGAAGATCGATCAATTGGTAGATGCGACGTCCGATCATTGACTGCTCAGCTTCATGGATGCCTTTATCGGATATAACCAGATCCGGATAGCACCCGAGGATAAAGAGCATACGGCCTTCATGACCGCCAAGGGCCTTTACTGTTACAGAGTGATGCCCTTTGATCTGAAGAATGTCAGAGCCACCTACCAGTACCTCGTCAATAAGGTCTTCAAAGCTCAAATCGGGTGCAACATGGAGGTGTACATGGATGACATGCTGGTGAAGAGCGTGCAGGCTTCAGATCATGTCCAAGACTTGAAAGAAACCTTTCACACTCTTCGACAACATCGGATGAAGCTAAATCCGATCAAGTGCGCCTTCGGGGTGACTTCGGAGAAGTTCCTCAGGTTCTTCATTTCTTAATGCAGAATTGAGGTCAACCTCGAGAAGATAAAGACGATTATCGACATACGGCATCCGAACACCAAAAAAGAAGTACAGCAGCTCAATGGAAGGATCATCGTACTCAGCCGATTCATCTCTCGATCGGCTGAGAGATGCCTCCCGTTCTTCAAAATCTTGAGGTAGACAAAGGACTTCTCTTGGCCGAATGAGTGCCGGCAAGCCTTCAAAGATTTGAAGAAATATCTGACTTCTCCACCCCTGCTTGTAAAGCCAGAGGTCGAAGAAATATTGTACCTTTACTTGGCTACCGTCCCAGAGGTGGTAAGTTCGGTACTCATCCGGGAGAATGAGAGCCGAACTCACCAACCCATATATTATACCAGCAAAATGCTCCACGAAGCCGAAACTCGATACTCAAGAGCAGAGAAGATGATATTTTCCTTGGTCATATCCGCGCAACAACTCCGTCCGTATTTCTAAGCACACGCCATCGTGGTCCTCACCGACCAACCCCTGAGAAAAATCCTGCATCGCCCCGACACATCAGGATGACTGACGAAATGGACGGTGAAGCTGAGCGAATTCGACATCCAGTACCGATCGCGACCTGCTTTGAAAGCTCAGGTCCTGGCCGACTTCATCCCAGAATGCCCGACAACCAACTAAAAGTCGGAAGACGGGAGCTCCAAAGAAGCTGCAACCTCTAAATATAACCCCAGGTCAACCTGGGTGTTACACATAAATGGAGCTTCCAATGCTCAAGAGAGCGGGGCCGGATTCCTGCTTACCAACTCAGAGGGAGTAGTTACTGAGTACGCCCTCCGATTCAACTTCAAAGCCTCCAATAATCAAGCCGAGTATGAAGCGCTTCTCGCTGGCTTGAGAGTGGTGAAGGAGCTCGGGATCGACAGCCTCAGAGTCTTCTCCGACACCCAACTGATTGTAGGGCAAGTCAGAGGCGAATTCGAAGCACGAGATCTGACCATGGCGAAATACTTCCAGAAGGTGAGAGATCTCGTAGCACACCTCAAGTATTTCAAGATCTCCCACATTCCACATTCCCAGAACGGAGAATTCTCGGGCCGATGCACTCTCTAGGCTCGCGACATCCACCTACGGTGCTTTGGGACGGATGCTCGTAGAAAGTCTCGAGCAACCGAGAATCGACAGGGCTGAGGAGATGCTACAACTGACGACCGAGCCAAGCTGGATGGATCCGATCGTTCAGTATCTGACTGACGGAACCAGCCCTGAAGATCCCGCGGAAGCCAAGCGACTCCGATAGACAGCCTCCCAACATGTAATGATGGATGGGCGACTCTACAAAAGATCGTTCTCCCTTCCCTTGCTAAGATGCCTAGGACCGATGGACGCGGACTACGCACTCAGAGAGGTGCATGAAGGGATCTGCAGAAGTCACCTGGGGGGCTGTTGGGATATACCGACCGACCCCTATACGCTGACTAATCCTCAGAATGGTTCGATCGATGCCCGACTCTACCCATCGGGCAGACAGACGACTCCGACAATGACTGCCGATGATATCCAACCGAAGGTATACCGGCCGAACAGACCAATACTATTTTCAATCGACCGAACGGCTAAACCCATATCACCGACTCACTGTCAGGGGTGGCAGCCGACGTCCGACTTCCACAAGGCACCAGATCAGCCGACGATATTTTTAAGTCATCACCCGATGTTCCGACAGTCGAATACTGACATATAATCGGCCAGCCCACCCAAATACCGTACAACTGCTATGGACTGTTGTCCTGTCAAGGACATGTTGTGTGACTGCCCTGGGGTATTGTCTTGCTAAGGACATGGGTTAATTCTGATGACCTGACAACCCACGCCGATTTGATAGCCTCTGACGATTTGACAACTCTCCAGTTGTTTGCACCATTAATGACGGGACTATATCGCATTCTACTATAAAACGGGGTAAGACAATAGTTTTGGTAAGCTCTCGAAAAGCTCTCTAGCTCTCTCTCTATCACTGAGCCCTCCTGATTTTTTTCACTGTTGCCTAGTCTCCTCTCTGACTTGACCATCGGAGGGTCCCCACCGGAGGCATCTCCGATCAGCGAGGACTTTTCTTACTGGTGCGCATCCCGACGATCAAGCGACGAGGGGATTGCCCGCAACAGATTTGGTGTGCCAGGAAGGGGGGTCGGCAGAGGTAAGACAGCGAGCTCCATAGAGCTTGAAAAATCTCTCGAGAAGACAAAATTCAGAGCTCAGCGATCGAGAGCTACCGGATCGACGAGACACTCTTTCCACCGGGAGGAGGCCCCTCCTTCACCCTCCATAGTGAAACCCAGCTCTCCACACTCGGTGGTGACCACAGAGGCACAGATCGTGACAATCGTGCGGCAAATGACTATTCTGACAGACGCGGCTAAAAATCTCCAACAACAACCGACTCAGTTGCCGCAACCGCAGGTGGAACAACCGGCGGCACACCCTATGCCATCCAGAAGCAGCCGCTGATGTCCGCATCAACTTTCGTCTCCTCCTTAAGAGTAGTCATCTCAGCACTCCCATCGAGAAGGGGGGAGGCGGCCACGGCGTGACACCCATCGATCTCGGCATCCCTCTCCTTCCCAGCTGGAGCGAGCAAGGAAGGAGAAGTGGCTGCGGACACCGTCCACTTCACTCTCAAATTCATCGGGAGGTTCGACCCCTGGGATTTCTCAACACCGATGGTTGGATGACTACGAACGTAAGTTCGAAGAAATCAATCATCGGCTTGCCCAGCTCCAGACGGATGGTCAGAAGTCTTCAAACGATGTCGACTTCTAGACCACCCAACCTCTCTTTCGATTTATCCTCGATGAACCAATCCCTAGTCAGTTCAAGATACCTCATGTGGAGCCTTACGACGGCTCCACCGACCCAGTTGACCATCTGGAGAGCTACAAGGCTCTCATGACAATTCAAAGGGCAATCGATGCCCTCCTCTGTATCGGCTTTCCTGTCATACTTCGTAAAGCTGCCAGGGCCTGGTACTCCGACCTCCACTCAGAAGGTATCCACTCATTCGCATAGCTCTAGCATTCTTTCGTGGCCCATTTCAGCATCAGCCAAAAATCGCCATGAATCTCGGACAGTCTTTTCTCTCTCAAGCAGGGAGAAAATGAGACACTCCGATACTTTGTGGCCTGATTCAACACGACCACACTTGAGGTTTGGGACCTCAACAAAGACATGGCTATCTCGGTCATGAAGAGGGGGCTAAGGGGGTCTCGATTCACATATTCCTTGAACAAGACCCTCCTTCGGACATACACCGAATTGCTGGAGTGCGCATACAAATACATGCGCATGGACGAAGGAGCTTCCGACCGGTGCCTGACCGAGAGCACGGGCCAGAAGGAGAAGCGGAAGAAAAATCAGGCCCCTGCTGAACCCAGCAGGCCCCCCGATCAATAAACGGGTCTCGCCCCGACGATGGAGCCTGAGATCGCCCCGACGACGAAGTCCGAGACCGATGCATCACAGGTATGACTCCTACACCCCTCTCTCTGCTCCTCGTGCGCAGATCCTGATGGAGATCGAAGGAGTAGAATATCTACGATGGCCTCCACCTCTGAAGGCAAAGGGCCTCGACCGGAGAAAATACTGCCGATTCCATCGGGGTCACGGTCACAACACCGAGCAATGCATCCAACTCAAGGATGAAATAGAAGCCCTCATATGATGAGAGTATGTTGGAAAGTATCGTCGACGACACATCAGACTCTTATGAGAATCATTCTATCTACACTAATGGATGGCCAGCGCCGGTGATGAAACCTCTCTAAGTTGGAGCCGCGCTCCTTCCGCAGTCGACTCTCGATCAACGCGGCTGGCTAGCTTGCCGACTTAGCTTCGACTAAGAAGGGCAAAATGCCAAGACAACCGTGGTCGCACTCGCGACATATCGACTTGGTCACGATCGATCGAAGAATATTTGGCTTGCCACCGTTTATCATACGACCCGACATGCATGCCCGACCAAGGGTCGGACAATGGATATTCAACTTGTCATCGTTATCCTATCTGAATACGTCGGACACTACTCGACTATCAGATTCTACGGGATGATCGTGTCGACAAGCTACATTCGGAGAATGACCGACACCCGACCCGACGTGTGCGTCCGACCAAGGGCCGAACAATGGATATTCGACTTATCATCGTTATCCTATCCGAATACGTCAGACACTACTCGACTATCAGATTCTACAGGATGATCGTGTCGACAAGCTACATTCGAGGAATGGCCGACACCCGACCCGACGTGCGCACCCGACCAAGGGCCGGACAACGGATATTCGACTTGTCATTGTTATCCTATCCGAATTCGTCGGACACTACTCGACTATCAGATTCTAAGGGATGATCGAGTCGACAAGCTACATTCAGGGAATGGCCGACATCTGACCCGACATGCACGCCCGACCAAGGGTCGGACAATGGATATTCGACTTGTCATCGTTATCCTATGTGAATATGTTGGACACTACTCGACTATCAGATTCTACGGAATGATCGTGTTGACAAGCTACGTTCAGGGAATGGCCGACACCCGACCCAACGTGCGCACCCGACCAAGGGTCGGACAACAGATATTCGACTTGTCATCGTTATCATGTCCGAATACGTCGGACACTACTCAACTATCAGGTTCTACGGAATGATCATGTCGATAAGCTACATTCGGGGAATGGCCGACACCTGACCCGACGTGTGCGCCCGACCAAGGGCCAGACAATGGATATCCGACTTGTCATCGTTATCCTATCCGAATACGTCGGACACTACTCGACTATGAGATTCTACGGAATGATCGTGTCGATAAGCTATGTTCGGGGATTGGCCGACACTCAGCCCAACATGCACACCCGACCAAGGTCCGGGCAACGAACACTCAACCTACAGTCGGGGCGGCTCTCGACCATCGGATCCTACGCTATCTGCATGACAGTCGGGATGCCGGCCTGCGATCGGGGCTTGCTCTGCCCTTAGCATGGCGCACGCCACAACTACCTTGATTGACTACACTGGATCCTATCGAACATCCTAATGAGGTATGGTTGCCAGAGTCGGGGCATGACGTGATGGAAAACCACTCCTTTCGCCCGAGGCCATCGCCCACGTGTTCACGCGGGCCAACACGACATCAGACTTAGGAGTGCGGGGGCAACTGTTGGGATATACCGGTCGACCTCTATATGCTGACTTATCCTCAAAACGGTCTGATCGATGCCCGACTCTATCCACCGGGTGGACAGATGACTCCGACAATAACTGCTGACGATATCCAGTCGAAGGTATGTCGGTCGAACAGATCAATACTATTTTCAACCGACCAACCGACCGAACAGCCAAACCCATATCACCGACTCACTATCGGGGGTGGCAGCTGACGTCCGACTTTCACAAGACACCAGATCAGCTGACGGTGTTTTTGAATCATCATCCGATGTTCCGACAGCCGAATACCGACATATAGTCGGCCAGCCCACTCAAACACCGTACAACCGCTATGGACTGTTGTCCTGTCAAGGATATGCTGTGCGACCATCCTGGGGTATTGTCCTGCCAAGGACATGGGTTAATTCTGATTACCTGACAACCTATGCCGATTTGATAGCCTCCGGTGATTTGACAACTCCCCAGTTGTCTGCACCATTAATGACGAGACCATACCGCATTCTACTATAAAACGAAATAAGGCAATAGTTTTGGTAAGCTCTCGAAAAGCTCTCTAGCTCTCTCTCTATCGTTGAGCCCCCCTGGTTTTTTCCACTGTTGCCTAGTCTCCTCTCTGACTTGACCGTCGGAGGGTCCCCGCCAGAGGCATCTCCGATCAGTGAGGACTTTCCTTGTAGGTGCGCAACCCGATGATCGAGCGACGAGGGGATTGGCCGCAACAGGGGCAAATCCCTGGCCTACAAAGTCCTACGGCAAGGTTACTACTGGCCCACCATGAAGAAAGATGCGGCTGATTTGGTGCGGAGGTGTGAGCTGTGTCAAAAGTACGCCAACATACAACACCGGCCCACCAACCAACTAACTTCCATTGTCGCCCCGTGGCCCTTCGCCCAATGGGGAATCAACATACTCGGCCCTTTCCCTCAGACGTCTGGCCAAAGAAAGTTCATAGTCATCGCAATCGACTACTTCACCAAGTGGGTGGAGGTCGAACCCCTGGTGCAAATCATCGAGCATAAGATGAAAGACTTTATCCAGAAGTCCATCATCTCCAGATTCGGACTACCACACACTATCATCGCTGACAATGGGCGACAGTTCGACAACCATGACTTCAGAGAGTTCTGTGCGAGATTTCATATCACGTACAAGCTGACCTCGGTCGGGCATCCACAGTCCAACAGAGAAGTCGAAGTGACCAACCGGACCATTCTGCATGGATTGAAGACTCGACTGAATGAAGTCAGAGGCCTCTGGGTCGAAGAATTACACTCGATCCTGTGGGCGTACCAAACGATACCCCATGTCCCGATCGGAAAAACTCCTTTCAATTTGGCCTATGGGATGGAGGCAATGATCCCACTAGAGATTGGGCTACCATCGACTAGAGTTGAGCAAAACTGTGAACCAGGTAACTTCGAGTGTCGGAGAGCTGACTTGGACCTCCTACCCAAGCTCCGATGTGAGGCTCAACTCCACATGGCTTCCTACCAACAAAGAGTGGCCCGATACTACAATGCTTAAGTTAAGACAAAGTCTTTCAGACCTGGAGACCTGATTTTAAGGAAGGCGAAAGTCTCGAAGCCCCAGGATCAAGGGAAACTATCCCCGAACTAGGAAGGACCCTACAAGATAACGGATACTTGCAGGCCGGGCGCCTACTGACTTGAGACCCTGGAAGGGACGGCCATTCCCCAGACTTGGAATGTCGATAACCTAAAATTGTATCATCAGTGAATTCTGTATGCCCTTGTTCGGAATACAACTCAATTTTAAAACCCCAGAGTCTACAAAGTTCAGCTCTCCGCCGAAGGTCGGCCCTCGCCAGAAATACGAGTCCCGACGTCCTGACTTGGGCCCAATATTTCGTTGGAAACCTACGGCCCGATCGCCGATGACACATCGAACTCTTACGATAACCGTTCTGTCTACACTAACGGAAGGCCAGCGCTGGCGATGAAACCTCTCTAAGTTGAAGCTGCGCTCCTTCCACAGTCGACTCTCGATCAATGTGGCTGGCTAACTTGCCGAGTTAGCTTCGACTAAGAAGGACAAAATGCCAAGACGACCGCGGTCGCACTCGCGACATACCGACTTAGTCACGATCGATCGAAGGATATTCGGCTTGCCACCGTTTATCATATGTCCCGACGTGCACGCCCGACCAAGGGTCGGATAATGGATATTCGACTTGTCATCATTATCCTATCCGAATACGTCAGACACTACTCGACTATCAGATTCTATGAAATGATCATGTCGACAAGCTACATTCGGGGAATGGCCGACACCCGACCTGACGTGCATGCCCGACCAAGGGTCGGACAACGAATATTCGACTTGTCATCATTATCCTATCCAAATACGTCGGACACTACTCGACTATCAGATTCTATGGAATGATTGTGTTGACAAGCTACATTCGAGGATTGGCCGACACCCAACCCGACGTGCATGCCCAACCAAGGTTCGGGCGACGTGCGCTCGACCTACAGTTGGGATGACTCTCGACCATTGGATCCTATGCAACCTATATGACAGTCAGGATGCTGGCCTGCGATCGGGGCTTGCTCTGCCCTTAGTATGGTGCACGCCACTAACTACCTTGATCAAGTACGCTGGATCCTACCGAACGTCCTAACGAGGTATATCGGGGCTACGACCTATACTCTCGGGGATGGCTCGATGAGACATACACTTTGAACCGCATGCAGGGAAAAGTTTGAAAAGTCTTTGATTTCATTTAATTGAAATTAGACTTACAAAATTGGGCCGAAGCTCGATTATAAGTATCAAAGGCGAAACAAAAAACAAAAGAATACAAAAACAACGGAGCAAATACTCCGACTATTCGTCGAAATCGACTTCCTACATCGAAAAAAATTCGGGAGCGATCGATGTACCCGCTCGGGTCGGAGTGGGATCGAAGGTTGGAGCCACCTCACCTTCGGTAGCCCATTCCACCGGCCCAGGGACAGCCTCCTCTGCAGCCGTCTGATCCTCCGGTATTGGGTCGACCTCCTCCTCTGCGGCTTGGTCCTCCGATCCTGGAGGGATGATGCTGCTTAGGTCGAGCTCCAGGTGCAGACTCTGAATTGCATCCCGGACATCCTCGTACCCCACTCGGTAGGAGGCAAAGCCGCTCTCGAGAAGCTCCTCCCGGTACTCGTCCGAGCCGCAGAAGTCCTCCACCATCTGGCTCAGTGCCTCTTTAGCCGACTCCGCCTCGGCTTTTGCTATATCGGCGTCAGCTTGGGCGGAGGACAGGTTCTCCTCGGCCTTAGCCAGATTCTTCAGGCTAACCCAATGTTGTTCGCGCTCGGCCTCGAGCTCTCTAATGCAGCCGTCCCGCTCACGCCGCAGCTGGTGAACAGAATGGGTCTTGAGCTGGACCTGCTAGCGAGCCGACTGAAGTTCGGCCTCCGAGGCAGCCAGGCCGTCGGTGAGTCGGGAAATCTCCTCCTCGAGCTTGGCGTCGCAGTCGGCCGACAGCTTCAGCTGCTCCACTAGCATCGCCTTCTCGGCTTTGGCAATTTCGGCCCTATCCTTCTAAGCCGTCTGGACGTCGCCGAACCTCTGGTACCCGACCTCCAACTCGGACATATTGTAGATCAGCTGCCAGTAGAAGGTCGGTCATCAGAAAAATAAAATGATGAAAATAATAATGGGGAAGAAAGAAAAAGAAGAAGAACTCACCTGGATCATAGTCAGGTAGAAGGATGAGAGCATCTCGATCATCGGCCGACTTCTCAAGAGCTCCCGGTCGGCCAGGAGAATGGTTGCCTGACACAACCTCCTGACCAAATTGTGGTTGGCCAGGACCGACGCTCCCTCGAAAATCCAAACATCGGATGATGCGACGCAGTCTGTCGACCTTGTGTCGTCTGCCGGCACCATCGGAGCCTTCCCCCAATCAGTCGCCCAGGCCCGAAGATCGGAGAAGGATGGGAAACTTGAACTCGACTGAGTTCCTCCCGAGGGCATGACGGGAGCCACCGCAGGATGTTCGGGCTCACGTGCTTCGACCCGAACCTCTTCCACAGGCGGGGGCACCGATGCTCCTTCGGCTACCCCCTCCGCTGCTCCTTCCTCGGATGGTGCCTCGACTGGCATCACGGGCGCCGACAAGGCGATGACCGGTTCAAAGCCTGGCGCTCGTTCGGTGTCGGGTTGCGCAGCCGCCCCCGCAACGACGGTCAGAGATGATGTCTGGGGCCTCTTGGGTGGCCGCGAAGGTCCAACCCCAGGCATCGGTCTCTTCCTCGTCGCATGCTGTCGAATGTCGGCATCTATTAGTCTCACTCTCGGCGGCATGCCTGCAATTTTAACAAAAGATTAGCACAAGTCCGAAGACAGATAAAAAAGCCAGAAGATGACCGACAGACCGAACTGTACCTAAGCGAAGAACCAAACTCAGGCCGGCGTCGTATAGAGCTTGGTCGGTGACGAGCTCTCTCTGTTTCGACACCGACACATCCTTCAGTCGGTGAAAGTCCTCTTGGTCTCCTGCTTCCATCCGACTGTTTTCGTTCGGTTGAGTTCGAGGGTCGCCCCAGCGAGAAGGAAACCCCCAGGGTAGCGAAGAAGAAGCAAAGAAAAATTGATTCTTCCACCCGTGGATCGATGATGGAAGATCGATAATAAACGAAAGGTCCTTCCGGAGATTGAAGAACCACCACCCTCGGACTTTCGAGTGGGGTCGGAGGACAAAGAATGCCCAAAAGAGAGAGATGCAGGGAAAGGTCGGCAAGAGCTGACACAACAAGGCGAAGCTGATTATTAACCAGACTGAGTTCGGTGCCAGTTGCGCCGGACAAAGCCCATAATAATCCAAGACATTTCGGATGAACTCCGGAGTCAGAAAGCGAAGACCTGCCCGAAGGTCCTCAACATAAAAGGCCACCTGGCCTAGAGGCGGGTTGTTAACCCGACCCTCAGCCCCAGGGGCGAAAAGTTCGAACTGCTCCGGGATACCGTACCGCTCCCTAAGCCATTCGACGTTCGGTCCCGAAAGTGAAGAAGCCTCCACCTCCGGGGTCGACCGAAAATCATCGATCGGGTTCTCCGACTGACTTCCTTGAGGAGAGGTTCTAGCCATAATATTAGCCCCAAGAAAAGAGAACAAAAAGGAAAATGCCAAGGGAGTAAGGATACAAGGAGACAAGAATGAAAAAACTTCAAGAAGAACTTTCAAAGAAGGAGGACGAAAATAGCTACCTGGAATTGAGAGATAACTCGACAGGACCTCACCACCAGAAACAGAGCAGTAAAAAGTGAAGTTTTGGATGTGAGTGGCCGCATATATATAAGACCCTTCGACGGTCGAGATGAAAGCGCACCGAACGAGGGTTTCCCGGATGTCAACACGTGGCAGTGCCTGGGCCCTTCCTCGGTCCGACAGTTCGACGTACCTGTCCCAAATCGAGCCATGTCGCCTCCATCCAAGCAAACGGTTCCGGCCCAATAGCCCCCTGACGCGTGGCGGAAAAACTGCATCTTAGAATTAATTAATCGACGACGGTTTGCATTCCCGATGAGACGTCTGGCACCGAATCGTCCGTTGGTGTGGTCGCCAGAGTCGGGGCACGACGTGATGGAAAATCACTCCTTTCGCCTGAGGCCGTCACCCACGTGGTAACGCGGGCCAACACGACATCAGACTCAGGAGTAGGGGGGCAACTGTTGGGATATACCGGCTGACCCCTATATGCCGACTTATCTTCGGAACGGTCCGACCGACGCCCGACTCTACCCACCGGACGGACAGACGACTCCGACAATGACTGCCGACGATATCCGACCGAAGGTATGCTGGCCGAATAGATCAATATTGTTTCCAACCGGCCAAACCCATATCACTGACTCACTGTCGGGGGTGGCAGCCGACGTCCGACTTCCACAAGGCACCAGATCAGTCGATGGTGTTTTTGAGTCATCACCCGATGTTTCGGCAACCGAATACCGACATATAGTCGGCCAGCCCGCCCAAACATCGTACAACCGCTATGGGCTGTTGTCCTGTCAAGGACATGCTGTGCGATCGTCCTGGGGCATTGTCCTGTCAAGGATATGGGTTAATTCTGATGACCTGACAACCCATATCGATTTGACAGCCTCCGACGATTTGACAACTCCTCAGTTATCTGCACCATTAATGGCGGGACCATATCGCATTCTACTATAAAACGGGGTAAGACAACAGTTTTGGTAAGCTCTCGAAAAGCTCTCTCTATCGCTGAGCCCCCTGATTTTTTTCACTGTTGCCTAGTCTCCTCTCTGACTTGATTGTCGGAGGGTCTCCGTCGGAGGCATCTTCGGTTAGTGAGGACTTTTCTTGCAGATGCGTATTTCGATGATCGGACGATGAGGAGATTAGCCGCAACAGTAGACATATACTATTAGTGTTTATATGAAGCTGGCTGCTTCCTGACAGGTCAATTCTACCTGCCACAAGTAAGCTACAAGCCAATTTACCAGATTATTAGAATTTCCCATCGGTGCACAGCGTTACATCAGAGTCCCATACACAGCATAGTCTAACAGACTCGCGAGTTTTATACATGTTAAACATATATCACCACTGACAAACGTGGGCTGACAAAAGCATTGGGAGTTTGCTAATACAAGTGCTGAACGCCATGATTATGCACTAAATTTCCGAAGACTATCTGAGACATAAAGAGATAACGTGATGATGAGGGTAAATGAAGCGACAATTATTCTTGATAAGCATCATTTGGAGACAAAACAAGGGGCAATTACCACCTGTACCCTCTGCTTGCGAGGATAAAAATGAACAAGTGATAGGAACTCTTGTCAGTTGAAGTAGCACAGATTAAGGACGTGCATGGTTCGGTTTGAATCATTTTGGGATCAGTTTTCACATCAAATTGATTTGAATCAATTTTCTAAAACTGAAATTAAAACCAAATCAACTGCATAGAAAAACTGATTCAAACCGAATTGAAAAAGTTAGTTTGGTTTGATTTGATTTACAAGATTGTGACTTATTTGGCTTATGTCAAATAGACAGTAGATTAAATGAGTTGTTATTTATTTTAATTTTTTCTAATAATGCTAAATAGGTAGCTTATGAGACAGGTTAAATGGACAGTTTATAGGATGGGCTAAATAAGTTACATGTAGAAGCAATAAACCATTGAAACTAGAGAAAAATATAAGTGAATTGGTGATAGTTCATATAATACGTGTATATATATGACCAAATCAGCAAGAGAGAAAAAATCCCTTAGTGTATTGCCTTAAACCTGTGAAGGATCCAGAGAAGTTCTCACTGATTTGGATGAGCAACCAGATCAACTACAAGGTGGATAACTTTATATATATGCGTGCGTGTGTGTACATATTTGAGTTGAAGAGGAGACTGTTATGGGGAGTTGCAAGATAAAATTTATAGAAATTTAGAGTGAAGCAAAGTATGTACAAGCAAGCAAGAAGTCTAGAATGGAGAAGGAAACTCAGAGTAAGCCATAGGCTGATCAGCAAAATTGCAGCCATTAGGTGCAAGGATCATCCAATCTTTCAGATCGCCCGTCATCATTGTCTCCTTTCGAAGGGCCTGGGAACAGGGAGTAAGAGCAAAATGGAGACTCAAGATTTGCAGCAACTGTTCTTAAAAAGGATCATAGGAGGCCACCAAACTACACTCTTCGTCATAGTCCTCCAAGAAACAGCTTGAAATCTCAGTGACAGGCAAGAAATAAGGATCAGTGATTTCAGAACAAACTTCCAAACAAGGATCTAGAAAAACATGGTTGAAACTTGGCTATGATCATAGAGAAACCTGGCAAGTCTTTATCCTTCACAAGCACAAACCAGTCCATTGCCAGCTTCAAAGCTTTTATCGTGTAGAGGTCATAGACATTTTAGATAAACTAAACCACCGACTCCACGAGAAAGGCGTCTAGGAATGGCATAGTGTGACCATCCCATAATCGTTCATCAAATCTGACGAACATCTATCTCATAGTAAATATCAGAATATATGCCAACAATTATCTAAGCGGTGCAGGTGGTATTTCCATGAGTCGTAGAATTCGACTCTTTTCCTCAAGAGTTAAGACGCATTTTAGTATTATTATATTGTTGGTAAAAAGCAAGGCATAGAAAAATTGGACCAATGCGGTAAAGATACTGCAGGCGTTTATGCGAGAAAAATTAATGTGATGATAGATTTATTTGTTTGCGAAAAAACCGTAACGGACGATCATGTAACATAATAAAATCATCGGGGTTTTTATGTAGCATTTGATTGATTGTAGAGATAACCAACACATGCGAAAACGTCAAGTCAAATACATTTTGGAGCTTAGTTGGCTTTAAATATATAACCAATTTGTCAAATTGTCAGCCATCCTTCTCCGTAAATACGCATCTTCGCGTGCTGCACGCGCATGCATTGATGGGAGTGCACGCTCGTCGTTTGGTTTAATGCCTGACCGGTGTTCAGTTTAGCTTCACGCAACAGAGGATCAGGCTGGTGAGTGGAGAAGGGTTGTGGAAACGGGCCGGGCCGCTTTTCAAACAGGATGCACGTGAGGACAGGCCTACGCCGCTTTGTGTAATCACGGGCACCTTTTTTAAGTTCGATTTTGCAACAGGGACCGGTTCTGGCATTGCCTTTGATTCTCTTTATTTCCTCTGTTTTTCCCCTTTAGTTATTTATGTTTGGTTTACCAGTCTACAGGCAATTTCGGCTGTAAAAATGGAGAAATTATTGCACGCACCAAATGCAAGTGCAGTGCAGTGTGAAGCAGGGCAAATCCCGGACCATATGCACTGTGGATAGCACGCATTCGGGAATTGGTGAAATACGAGAAGTAGCATGGTGCGTTATCCACTGTGGGATTTAACGCGGTCCAATTGCACCTGGAGCATGCAATACAGAGGCCTTAAACCATTCATACCCCTAAACTATCATGAAGGCGGGATTGGACGTCAAGAAGTTATATCCATCATTTTTAACCATGTTGCTGAACTTTGGCGATACATTACGAAGTATATGTGAACCGGAGAACTAGTCCGATAAAGTCATTGAAGTTTAGGTATCAACAATCAGGGTTTGAGTCATGTCTTCATCTATGCATTTGAAAATTCATAAAAAATACAAAACAACTTTAGATCATGATATCGGCTTTCACGAGGCCAATAGAAAAAAAAAAAAGGAAAAGAATAAGTGTTTCGATACCATAATTAAATAAAATAGAAAAGTATGTCAAAGAGTGGGTTTCTTCCTTTCTTTCTATATTCCTTGTGTTTTATGTTTTCTCTCCAAAGTGATCCTTTTCCTCTTGTTCTAACATTGCGGAAAGTCGGGTGGGGGCGGAGGGAGGGTTGAATCTGGCGTTGGCCCGTTCTCCACCTCAAAAGCCATCCCCAAGCCCCACGGCAGGTGGACATCTAGGTGGCAATGCATAAACCATATACCTGCCAATCAGAGAAAATTAACCAAGTCAAACAAATTAGTTATGCTCTCTCTATCAAGTGGCGTACGTGAAACTTAAAAACTAAATGGATAGGTCTGCTTGCTTCTCTCATAATTATTTCTCTAAGCAGTATTAATCTGTGTGCAGTTCCATTCAATTACCTACTCTTGAGAAATATAATTACCACCTTCTCTTAGTGTAACGTGTGCAAATGTCGCTAAGCAAGCATCTTTTAACCCACAAAGCCCACATAACTCATATTTGACAAGTTAAATAATCATAGCGCTAGTTCCTTTTAACTATTTTTCTAGCATGATCGATTAATTATGGACTCTCTACAATGCGTGGTTAAACTAGAGAGAGATGTGCTGGTTCAGGAAGGCTGGTAAGCACTTTAATTTATGATTGATATCAGTGTGTAGGAAAAACTATTGATTGGACCAGGTTCATCGTGAACTACTAATATGTTATTAGTTGGAAGGAGAAAAAAATGATTAAACACATCATAAGACGTGTGAAATTGATGGAGATAAAGGGGACCCAACACATTCCCTACCATATGATGCATTTAATCATTTTCCCTTCCTTCTAATTAATAAATTATTACTGGTCCACCATGAACGTGATCCAACTGAATTTTTCGTGTGCGGCACCCCGCCTCGTGACCACCCTTTGAAGGCAAGTGTAGGTTAGTAAGCCCGGTTCGCCGGTGGAGCTCAATCAAGTTAATTTTTGTTCCTGGAGGAGAAATTAATACCTGGATTATTTGCGACGAAGCGGATGACCGCCCATCCGCCGGTAGGCACCGCGATGGTGTTCCTCATCTGCGGGTGCACCAGATTGTAGCTCTGCACCGCCGTTTCCCAGTCGAAGTTCCCAAACCCCTGGGCCAACACGAAGAAGTTGAATCCATGGAGGTGTAATGGGTGATTCTCGGTCCCGATTATCGCCGTGTTCTGCAGCACTATCTCTACCGTCGCGTTGTACTTGACCTTCTTCAACTTTGTACCCTTGCTCGTAAACATGAGAGCACGATTCGTGCTCAAGTTCTTGTTTGTGAAGTCGAACACCAACGGTGGCCTGTCGGGAAAGTCCCTCGTATATATCCCCTTCACGCCCTTAAAATGCGCTTCCAGCAACGACGTCTGAGTAGGGAATTCGAAGGACACGTTGTTCATGCTGGCGGCGAGCGCCCCTTGCGTGCACCGTGGCTGGTCCCGCCTGCAGGGAACGGTGCCCAAGCCGAAGGTGACGAACATGTGCTCGTCGACGTGGAGGGGAACGGTGGGCCACCCCGGCTTGAGGAGACCGGTCAGGCTGGTGTAGAACTGGTGGGCGGTCGGTGTGTCGGTGTAGTCCGGCATGAGCGGCATCGCGGGACGTGCCGATGACGGCATGGCAGACTTGTACCGGACGATGCCCGTCGTGGTGGTGTCGTCGAAAGGTTGCAGTGGCGGAGGACTGCTGATGTAGGCGCGGGCAGCCATGTAGTAGCGTGAGGGAGGGGCGTTGGCCACCACGAGGGCATCAACGGTCTGGCCGGGTGCGAGGACCAGCACGTCCGTGGGGTAGGGCACGGTGTAGCCGGCATCCACAGCGACGACGGTGAAGGAGTGCCCGGCCATCTTGAAGAAGAGCTGATTATTGACTGCAGCGTTGATGATTCGGAGCAAGTAGGTCTTGCCATATTCCACGTCGAGCTTGTAGGTGTCTGCAGGCAGGCAAATTATGGAAGCTCATTTTCTTCAAATTTTCCAACAATAGACCGCGAAAACATGCAATCTGGATCCGTGCTTAATTTTGGTTTTCGAGCAAAGGCCACAATTTAGATAGAATTCCATCAGCAACCGTATAAATTAACATACGAGATGGAGGACTCGATTTATTTTGAGTGACTACGTGCCATATACTGGCTGGCTAGAACGGGAGTTAGTGGCTAAAGAAAACCTTCTTCTGCTATTATTAATTCAGCACTTACGTTTGTCAGAACACCGGTAGAGATCGCCGAGCCTCCCGTTGATGGTAAAGGCGTCAGATTTATTGGGTTGAAGACCAGTCGCGAGAGCCTTATTTTCCACTTGCACCACGTTGGCATTCCACCACTCGCCTGCACGTCAATGAAGCCTGCTGGTCAGTATAATTTTTCGGACAGGGCCAAAAGAAACTACAGAACTAGCCAAGAACTATGCATACCAAGTAGAATGGGGACTTCCTTGTAGGGTTGGGGGAAAGGGTAGGCTTTTGGGCCTTCTCTGGGTAGAATGATGAGGGCTCCATGGACCGTGGCTCGGAGGCTCGAGACGTGGGCGTGCCACCACAGGGTACCCTCTTGGCCTATGATGTTGAACTTGTAAGTGTAGCTCTTTCCTGGGCGTATGGGGCATTGGGTTATCATGTTTGGCCCGTCAGCCCATGCTGTCAGTAGCTGCAATATCCCATGCCTGCATCCATAGCCATAATACTTGGTAAGGAAACCTAAACTTCCTTCGGTATAACATATATATATATATATATATATATATGAGATGACTGGGCTAGTTATAATCTTACCAATGAATCGACATGTCATAGGGTGATTCATTTATGACATGAACGATCACGGTGTCACCCTCATGAGCATATATTGTCGGGCCAGGCAATTGCCCGTTCACGGCAGTGATAACTCTGTTCTTGCATTGCCGTCGAACTCTTACATTGCCCACCTGGACAAAACGATGTCGTCAAATTTATATTAATTATCAGAATTAACTGTCTCAAAAGCATAGAAACACACACACACACACACACACACACACCCACACCCCTTAATGTTCCTTAATTAAACACACAAACACACACAAAAATATAAAAGAAAAAAAAAAATCACAGCCTAGATCAAAAAAACATCACCAGGTGTGCCAAACATAAGAGATTTTGAATGAGCCATCAAAATTATATGATCCTGCACGTACGTGTTCCGTCCTGAAATATGGACTGGGTTCATCTCTCGTGGGGCAAATGGTTGTTATTAATATTATTGCTCTCCAGCAAGCGGGCCATGCCGTGACGTCGTTACCATCCTCTCTATGTTAATCTACTACAAGAAGATTGAGAATGCAAAAGTGTGTGGAACTTAGATTTGACGTGGTTTTTATTTTTGGAGTTGGTGAGTTTGGTTGGACGTACGTTTCCACGCACTTAACTTGAACCCGAAAGGGACCGTCGGCAATTTTTGGCTTCCGGAGGATAAAGACTGCAACAATAATTGGAGAACCTCTTTCCAAGCAGCATCCTCATCAATGAGACGGACAGGTAAAGAAGAACGGCGGAAGCTACGGTGGTTATTTCTCTTTGCGTCCTCCTTGTTTGAGAGCAGATGATACTATGATCACCAACCACATGAGGAAAATTAGGACACAGGTGGAATTGATTGAGAGCAGAGGTTACACTTCCTGTGAACGTGACTCTTGGAGTACTCACAAATTTCTACCCTGTTGACACAGCCAAATTATTGCACTCTTCTAGATGTTTCCCATAATTCGGAAGTGCGAACGTCTGACAAGCTTTCATCAGAATTACTACTAGACTAGAGCTTAAAGTTACATGGAAAAAATTAATAGTGAGTGTCAAAATTTTGCTAAGAAAGACCGAAACAGATAAGGAAGTGCATGGATTAGAAGAAATTACACGGAATGTGTGCTCCACGACTGCTGCATCTGTTACAGATCCAACGAAAGCAAGAACGAGCACTAAAAAGAACAATGGTTGTGCCATGTCCCGGAAAAGAATTGGAGGAATGGAGTTGAAAGAGGATGTGGTAAGAGGTGGAGAAGAGCCTGGCTGCAGAAAGGAGAATCTCCTCAATTTACTGGACTTGGTACTGATATGCTGCTAGAGTTCTTATATATATATACTGCCAACCACATACCAACATACTGCAGGTGTTAGACATAAGGCTAGGTCTTTGCCCGCGCTTGCGTGATGTCCGTGCTAGGACTAAGCAATTTTTGATTAAGATATAGATGGAAGTTGACATCATTGTAGATGTTTGTTTTACTCATTCAGGATTTCTGAAATCTGGATTTATTTACTAATCTTTATTTGTTTTACTTAATGTTGATCCTAGAAAAATTAATTGTAAAACTGATATCTTTTTGGAAGTCGTGTGTTTTAAAAGTTTCATATAAAATCTTTTTAAAAATATTTTAATTGGATGTATTGGTTTATCTTTTGTTAGCGCTCCTATGATTTGTTAATCTAATAGTTGCTTTATTACAACAATAAATTAAAATATGAAGAACATATTTTGATATTAAGAGAATTTCATATACAAGATTTTTGACCTACTTCATCTTAGTATAATTTGTACCAAAAGCAATCGGTTATGTTTCTATGGTTTTTCTAGAGATTATGATTTGCTTAGAAAGTCGCCAAATAACAGTAGCACCATCAAGATGAAAAAAATAATCAATCATGCATGGATTTGATATCAAAAGAATCGGTTATTCAATTTCTATCACTATAACTCTCAACTACTTCAGAGTATCTAATGCAAAGAAGAGAATATTTAAGTTCCTTAAGATGTCTGAAACTCCTTGGGCTTGCTAGTATACTTGTTTAATCTTCTTATGGCATATACAGTATCAGATTTGATCCTATTTGTTATGTATAGGAGAGATCCAATAATATAGAAACACTTGTGTTGACATATAAGTTCACCTAGATTTTTTTTAAGATGAATGTTTGGATTATTAGAAATAAAAATAGATTTTTGATCATAGTATTTGAATTTCTCGAGCATTTTTTAATTAAGTTAAATCAAGAAAAGAGCTATCCCTTTAAGGGATTTATTAGCTTCGCACCAAAGATAACATCAGCTTTCCCAATTTTTTCATATCAAGATTTTGTAGGAGAAGATATTTGATTTCATATATGATATTCAGAGTTGCTCTAAAAATAAAATAGTTGTACTAGTATATTTATGTTATCTAAGTTCTACAGCATGTTATCTTTTGTAAATTATATGCTTTTAATTTGAACTTTTTTCTATTTCAAGCTTTGATACTTGGTTTTTCAATATATCTGGAATCATACAGAAGCTTTTCCAACAAATCATTTTTATTGCTTTAATTCTAGGCTTATAAATTATTTGAATCTTATGGTAAACATATTCTTACACTTCATATGAATAGAGTAGCTAATGATATATTTTTTTATTTACGCAAAGTCAAGAGCTTGTTTCAAAATTTTATTTTTTTAATTTGAAAATTTCTGTTCTCCTGTTGCTATTGATTAATTAATTTATGCATATAGTTTAAGGCATAATATATAACTGCTAATCTACCTTTATCATTATTCTTTGCACAAAATATTTTTGTTGCAGCCAATCCTCTGTCGCCTATCGCTGGTGAAAAGCACCTGCAAAACAAAGTCCTCATAGATCGAAATTCTATCCGATGGGGACCCTTCGATGCTTAAGTCGGCGGGGACCCTCCGATGCTTAAGTCGATGGGGAGTGGTGAACAGCAAATGAAGAATATTTGAATTGGCAGAGTTTCTGCTCAGAATTACCTTACCCATACTGTTCATTTACCTTCTTTTTATAAATGATTCTGATGTAACCATCGAGCACGTGGTCCCATTTTTTATGACGCTAAATTATCGGACCATAATCATGGAGTTAGTGGGCTATTTTTGCCCACTAATGACCATGACACGTAGTCGATAACAGTTTATAACGGTTTGATGTGTAGATTCTACACATTCTGACCTTATATGATCGTGAAAAGATAAGCCGACTATATGTCGGTAATAATAGTAGATCGGTAGTCATGAAGATCCGAATGTATATCGAACGATGACTCTGATATGTCGATGATCGTCAGTCGAATATTAACTGAATTATCGTGGTTGTCCGTTGTTGGTTGATAATAGCTGATTGTCGGTCAGTTAACTGATTGTTAGTCAGAGTATTGTGTTCATAAGGTCAATGTAGAGTCAAAGTTGGGGGTCGGTTGAATGATCCCAATAGTTGCCCCCCACTCCCAAGTCCAAGATAGTCTGACGTATATATCATCATGTGGTCTATCACGTTGGACGAAGAAAGTTGTCACGTGTCATCTCGAGTGAGTTTTTGAAATACGAGAGATCTCCGACTGTTTTGTTGTTTCGATAGCTGTGAAATTATTATTGAGCCGTCATTTCAGAAAGATAATTCAACGCCAGATGATTTGATTCTGACCAGTAGATTTTGGTCACATGTCAAAACATCATTGGCTCTGAGCTATTCACGTGGATAACGATGAGATGGCACGATCGAAAGTAGGTGTGTCGAACCATCCGATCAATGATTGGTCTAGATGTTGTCATGTATCGTTATTTGATGAAATCTAGATTTTACCGATTTCATCCTGATCGTTGAGGGATCCTACATATATGGAGTCACTTTCAGCCAAATTTTTACTTTGCATTTGTTACCATCCTCTACAGTGGAAGGTTTTGCCGGTTGCTCTTGGGCTTTGTCTCTTGCACCATCTCTGATTTCAGGTTGAGTTTCCTTGTCTTCTTCCTTGGGTTTTCTTCTCCTTAGAGTTTTTCTTCTTTCTTTTCTTAGTTCTTCATTTTCAATGGCCAGTAGAAAAGCTTCTTCTTCTCAGGATAGTTGGTCAGAAAATCTGACTGACGACTCTCCTTCAGATTCGAAAATGGAAGCTTCTTCTTTATTTGAGCCCAACGTTGAACGGCTTCAGGAACAATACCATATCTTGGAGCAGTATCAACTTTTCATTCTAGCTCGGATGTTTGGGTGAATTTTTTTCCTCCAGACCAGATTGCAATTTATGTCAAGGACCTTCAGACTGATCTTCGATTCCTGATTCTGGAGTTCATCCAGAATCTTCTTGACCACTACGGCCTCTACCCTGCTCAGCTGGCTCTGAATTCTATTCGGCTGATCATCAGTTTCGCTCTGTTATGTCATCTTATATCGACCGTTCCTCATCCTTCTCTTTTTCGATCTTTCTTTGTCCTTCGTCCTCGTCCGAAGGTCAAGGATTGGTGGTTCTTCAATCCAAAGAAAGGTCTTTCTTTCATTTTCAATCTTCCATCATCCATTCATGGATGGAAGAACCAATTTTTCTTTATTTTTTTCTCTTCTCCCTAGGGCTTTCCTTTGTGTTAGGGTGATCTGAGGACTAGCCCTAATGAGAACAATCAGGTGGAGGTCGATGATCTGAAAAATTTCATCCGATTGAAAGACATGGCCGTTCCACCACAATGAGAGCTGATGATCGAACAAGCTCGCTATGGTGCCGGGCTTAGTTCGATCACTTCTTTAGGTATAAAATAGTCAGTCACTTTATTTTTTTTGTTCGTTTTTGAATTTTATACTGGTTCTTTTATTTTGATTGCAGCCATGCAGCCGAGGACACGAGTATTGTCCGCTGATATCCACTCGCATGCTGTCAAGATGAAAACAGCAGCTGAAGCTAGACCCTCCCGACCGTCGAAGAAGAGTCGGGTCGCCACTCCATCCGTACCGATAAGGGAGTCCGACATTCTGTCGGAGATGATTTTTGAGTCGATTTTGGCATTGCGGGCCCCGACAACGCTTCCTGAGGCATCATCTGCTGAAGGTGAGACGGCAGCAGACAATAAAACTATAGCAGTACCATGGGCAGCTCCACCAGCAAAGGTTCGGACTGGGGTGGGAGTCATGACCGAACCTGAACAATCTGTAACTGCACCAGTCATTCCTCCAGCGGAACATTCTTGGGTGCGGTCAAGCTCTGACTTCCTGATGTTCTCGAGCGTGGGACTATCGATTGGAGATTGGGGGAAGGCGTCAGCGACTTTAGCTGATGATGGGTCATCTGCAGGCCTTCCAACTCTTGTCAACATTCGAATCTCTAAGGGTGAGTCAGTCTTGGCCAATCCGACATTGACCAGGCAGCTCATCGAAGCTGCCCTTCTCCCAATTGATTGAGAGAATAGGAAGAACTAGACTGTCATCGAGATGTTTTCTTCCTTTTACCCGATGATACTTGGGGTAAATTTTTTTTCTTTTTTTTTTGATCTGATCTGACTTTTCTTTTATTTCAGTGGGCGCATGACATGCATGATCTAGAGAGCGGCTATCGGAAGATTATCGACTTTCGTCGATCGTGGATGGATAAGGTGGCAATCATCACCGTCGAGAAGACAGATGTCATAGAACAACTTCAAGCAGTGATTGAACGAAAAAAGGAACTTCAGAAGTAGATCTCTCAAATGACGGCCGACCTACAGTCTTTCAGAGCCGAACTTGAGTCGGCTCATCAAAATATCTCATCTCTTGAGTCACGGATCAAGAACAAAAAGTACTCTATCCATCGACTTTGGTGAGAGAGGGATGGATGCATTGATGAACTTAAAGCTAAATGCGGAAGGCATCGGACCACCCTGGAAAGGTTGGCACTGGCCAATGCTGAATCAGCCTCCGCAAAAGCTGAAGCAGAGTCGGCGAAGGAAGCCCTGAGTCTGGCCATCGAGAACTTCAAAAATTCTAAAGAATTCAAAGAAAAAATTCTTGAAGGCAGATATGCTTCCTACTGCATCAGGTACGAGGATGGCCAAGATGCAGTCAAAAAATTATATCCAGACTTGGACTTGAGTAGCATCATTCCTCTTTGTTCGGGAGATGAAGCTGCTGAAGAAGGGGCTGCCCGATCGAAGATGATGCACTGACTGCACCAGAAGCTATTCTAGTCGCCGATGCTGCACTAGAGCAAGGAGATGAAGACAACGACTGGTGATCGGTGTAGTATTTTTGTTTTTCATTTTGTAATCAAAAATTTTATAATCGAACCGTTAGTCTAATTTTGTAACTTCCTTTTAATGAATGAAAGAAAAATTTTCAAAGTACCAACTCTTTCCTCTCTATGTATCTGCAATGTCGTTGAATCATAATTTGACTATCAAATATCGATCGACGAGTTGAATCATTTAGTAGTAATTGTAGAATTGTTCGTTAGTCGAATATCAATAGACATTATCTTTTAGGTATTAGGATAAATGGTGATAAGCCGAATATCCTTCGACCAACTGTAGTCAAGTCAGTATGTCTAGTTGTTTGATAAATGATGGCAAGCCGAATATCCTTCGACTGACTGTAGTTAAGTCGATATAATTTCAATTTGACCTAGATCATATTAGCATAGTATTCTGCTTAGTTAAAATTAAGTCGGTATAAATAGTCGTTCGACTAGAGTCAGTTTTTACAGTGAAAAGCGAGATACAGTCGGTACCGAGATACAGTCGGTATATCGACTTTTACAGTGAAAATTGAGATATAGTCGATGTGTTGATTTTATAGTGAAAAATTAAAATATAGTCGATAGAAATTGACCATATTTATTGATCTAATATCACTTTGTAGTTGGCCAAAATTTTTATGATTCTGAAATTTAACATTTTATTCTGAGCACTATACAAATGAACAATTTTATTGATAATACATCTTTAAGTTGTCAATTTCATATTCGAGGAATAGTTGTTCCCTCAAGAGTCTCCAGTCAATATGCATCCGGTCTAAGTGTCTCGATTATTCTATAGGATCTTTCTCAATTTAGAGATAATTCCAAAAGCTTTGAGACTTCTGTCTTTCTTAGGATCAGGTCTCCTAGACAGAAGACCTTTGACTTAACTTTTGAATTATAATATCGGACTACTTCTTACCGATATGCTGCCATCTGAACTTGAGCTTGCTGTTGGACTTATGAAAGTAGGTCTAGATCAGCTCTTCGATATTCTGAATTGCTTGACTCATTGTATTGTTCCACCCTTGCTAATGGTAATCCGATCTTATGTGGGATTATCGTTTCTGTTTCATAAGTCAGATTGAATGACGATTCTTCCGTTGGTATATGAGGAGTTGTTCGGTATGCCCATAAGATCCGATACAGTTCTTCCACTCAAAGGCCTTTAGCTTCATTCAGTCTGGTTTTGAGTTCATGCAAGATTATTTGGTTTGTCACTTCCACTTCACCATTGAATTATGGATGGCCAACTGATGTGAATTTATGCGTAATGTGAAATCTTGCGCAGAACTCTTTAAAATTTTGATTATCGAATTATCGATCATTATCGATGATAATGGTATATGGTAGACTAAATCTGTATATGATTGACTTCTGAATGAAATCTTCCATCTCACTTTCAGTGATCTGTGCCAGAGATTCAACTTCCACCCATTTGATGAAGTAATTAATAACAACTACTATAAACTTTCTCTGACCAGATATCAGAGGGAAAGGACCAAGTATGTCAATTCTCCATTGTGTGAAGGATCATGGTGCAATAATTGATGTTAACTGACTGGTCGGTTGGTATTGTATATTTACATATTTCTGACATGGTTCATACCTTCGGATAAGTTCAGCTGCATTTTTCTTCATGGTGGGTTGGTAATATCCTTGTCGTAAGATTTTGTAAGCCAAAGATTTGCCTCCCAAGTGATTTTCACAAATTCTTTTATGTACTTCTTTGAGTGTATAGTCGGCATCTAATGATCTCAAATACTTCAGTAAGAGAAGAGAGAATGACCTCTTATAAAGCTAACCATTCATCAGAATATACTGTAAGGTCGCCTATCTGAGTCGTTTAGCTTCTGAGGAATCTATAGGTAAAGTTTCATTAGTCAAGTACTGGATAATCGAATCTATCCAGCTTAGTTCATCATTGATCTGTAGTACTTCTTCGACTTTATCAACACTCGACTATTCAAGATATTCGACGAATATCCAATCCAATGAGTTGAAAGAAGTGGTTGCAAGTCGTGAAAGTACATTGATTCGAGCATTTTCTGCTCTTGGGATGTGAAAGATCTCAAAGTACTTTAAAACCGACATAAGATCTTTCACCTTCTGAAGATACTTCATCATAATAGGGTCTCGGACTTCAAATTCATCCTTAACCTATCCAGCAATCAACTATGAGTCGGTGAAGACCTTCTGGTTGTCAATATCAAGCTCCTTGGCAATCTTTAAGCCAGCTAAAAGTATTTTATATTCGGCTTGATTATTCGAAGCTTTGAAATTGAATCGAAGGGTATATTTGGTTACAATTTTTTTAAAAATTGATGAGGATGAGACTAGCTCCACTGCCTTGCGCATTAGATACTCCATCAATATGTAGCACCCATGCTAACGTTAAGTCAGGCTCGGGAGTTGTAGCTTGCTTTAATTTATCGTTGGATTCATTCTCAAGATTATTATTAGATATTGTACACTCGGTGACGAAGTCGGCCAAAACTTGTGTCTTTATCAATGGATGTAGGTGATATTGGATATCAAACTCGTTGAGTTTTATTGTCCACTTTGTCATTCGACCTAAAGTATCAGGTCGGTATAAAATTATCTTCAATGGCTGATCTATCAAGATGACAATAGGATTTACTTGAAAGTATGGGTGAAGTCATTGTGATGATATGATTAGAGCATAGATCATCTTCTTCGCTCTTGAATATCTTACTTCGGCAATGTGAAGCACCTTGCTAGTATAGTAGATTGGTTGTTGAATTCGATTTTCATTCTTCTGGATAAGTACCGAAGTAACTGCCTCCATGAAGTCGTCAAGTAAAGATACAAAGTTTCTCCGATCTTTGGTTTTGTAAGTAATGTTGGAGACGCCAGATATCTTTTTAGATCTTCAAAGGACTATCGGCACTCGTTTGACCATGAGAAGTCTTTTGCTTACCTCAAGGTTTTGAAAAAAGGCAAGCATCTTTCTGTCGATCTTGAGATGAATTGGCTGAGTGCGGCGATCTTTCTATTAAGCTATTGTATCTCTTTTTTGAAACTAGGATGCCTCATATTAATTATTGCCTTTATTTTCTCGAGATTGGCCTCGATTTCTCTTTGTGACATAAAAAATCTCAGAAACTTTTTAGAAGTTACTCCAAATGCACACTTGGTTGGATTTAATTTCATCTGGTGTCGTCAAAGTGTACTGAAGGCTTCTTCCAAATCCCGAACATGATCAGTAGTTTGAAAATTTTTCACTAACATATCATCTACATAGACTTCTATATTTCGTCCAATTTGTACCTTGAATATCTTGTTAACTAGCCGTTGGTAAGTCACTCCGATATTTTTTAAACCGAACGGTATTACTTTATAGCTGTAGATGCCCTTATTGGTTACGAAAGCTGTGTGCTCCTCATCTTCGGGTGCCATCCAAATTTGATTGTAGCCTACAAAACTGTCTATGAAGCTTAAGAGTCGGTGCTCCGAAGTCGCATCAACTAGTTGATCAATCTTTGACAAAAAAAAACTATCCTTCGGACAGGCTTCATTTAGGTTTGTGTAGTCGATGTAGATTCTCCACTTTTTATTGGCTTTTCTCACTATTACTATATTGGCAAGCCAATCGGGATAATTTGCTTCTCTAATAAAATTAACCGCAAGGAGCTTGTCGACTTCTTCGTCGATGACCTTCTACCTTTATGGAGCAAAAGGTTTTTTCTTTTGTCTCACTGTTGAATCAATATTTAGCCGATGGATTATTACCTCTGGAGGAATGCCTAGCATGTCAGTAACCGATCAAGCAAAAATATCAGTGTTTGTTCTTAGTAGACTTATGAGTTGTTGCCGCTCCAGATTAGACAACTGCGATCCAATTTAGACCGTCTTCTCAGGATCTTCTTCTTTTAGTGGGATGAAAACCAATTGCTCAGTTGGTTCACCCCTTTCTTCATTTTTTCTTTGATCTAATTTATCAATGGACAAAAATTTTTCAGATTGATTATTCTGTGTGAAAATCTGAAAGCAGTATCGGGTAAGTTGTTGATCTCCACGTATTTCTTTGACTCTATTTTTTATCGAGAATCAGACTAGCAGATGATATATCGAGACAATTGCTCTCAGAGCATTAAGACCAGATCATCTGAGTATGGCATTATAAGTCGAGAAAACTCGAACAATCATGATTATTAAGAGAACAATACTCTGTCATAAATCTGTTCCAGTAGTTAGTGGGAGAGTAATTTTTCCTTCTACGAAACTGCATCTCTAGTGAAACCGACTAATGGTGTCAAGACTTTCCTGAGTCGATTAGTCAGTAGTCACATTTGAAAAAAAGTAAAATAAAATAGAACATCTGTTGAGCTTTCATTATCTACTAAAATTCTTTTTACATCATAGTTTGCTATCATTGTCGAGACAACGACAGTATCATCATGGAGAATTTATATTTTTCGAATATTTTCTTCTGAAAAAGTAATTATATTGTCGAGTCATCATTTCTTCGCTGACATTTTTTCGAAAGTTACGCCCCAGTTCTTCTATCACCCGGAGATCATATTGATTACTCCCACCGTTGGTCGATTGTTGAGTGTCTCCTCAGCTTACGGGTGAGGTTGTTGGTCGATGGGAGGTTGAGTCTGACGATCGCATCAGAATTTTTTGAGTTAGTCTCATCGAATTAAGATCTCTATCTCGTTCCTGAGCTGGATACACTGTTCGATATTGTGACTGTGATCATGATGGAACCGACAGTATTTCTTTCTGTCATGGCTCCTTGATGGTGCTTTCATTGGCGGAGGGTGTCATAAATACTCCTCTCCTTCGATCTCCATCAAGATCTGTGCACGAAGAGCAGAAAGAGGAGTATAGGAGTCATATCTGCCATAGCTATTCGGCTTTAGACTCTGTCATCGAGGTGAAGCTCACTTATTGGTAATTGGTCAACTTAATTCGGTCGGAGCTTTATTCTTCTTCTGTTTCTTCTTCTGATCTTTTTCATCTGTCTGACGTCGGTCAAAAGCAGCTTCATCTATGTGAATGTATTTGTACACGCGCTCCAGAAGTTTAGCATAGATCTGAGGGAGAGTTTTGTCTAGAGAGTAGATGAATCTTGATCCCCTCAGATCTCTCTTCATGATCGATATGGCCATATCTTCATTGACATCTCTGACCTCAAGTGTGACCGCGTTAAATCGAGCCATAAAATCTCTCAATGTCTCTGTCTCACCCTACTTAATTGAGAAGAGACTGTCTGATATCTGTGGCGGCCTTTGGCTAGTGCTGAAGTGGGCCACGAAAGATTGTTCAAGCTGCTCAAAAGAGTTAATGCTCTCCGACTGAAGTTCAGAATACGAGGCTCGAGCAGTCTTCTGAATAGTTGCCAGAAAGTCAATGCATAAAAGGACATCGGTTGCCCCTTAGATCATCATGAGAGCCTTATAGCTCTCCAAGTGGTCGATCGGATCAGTGAAGCCGTCGTATGGCTCCATGTACGGCATCTTGAATCGAGACAGAATCGGTTCGTCTAAAATGTACTGAGAGAGAGGCTGGGCAGTGTAAAAGTTGTAGTCATTGGAGGACTTTCGACCTTTCACCTGAAGTCGAGTGAGTCGGTGGTCAATCTCTTTAAACTTATGTTCATAGTCGTCAAGCTGTCGTTGCTGAGAAACTCCAAGGGTAGAACGCCCTAAAGAGCTTGAAGATGGAGAGGCAGAAGATGTCTACGACCTTTTCCCTTTTCTGATACTATGTGCATGAGAAGGAGAGGAAGAGCACCGCGAATGATGGGTGGCACGGTGGGAGTGCCAGAAATGTGGCTGTCCCTCTCGATGAGAGTGTTGAGATGGTCACTACTCTGGAGAAGCGGAAGGTGAGCGCCGTGGAGGGCGGCGGTTGTGCCTAGATGGCATGGAATGAGCCACTGGCTCTTCCACCGACAGTTGCTGCTACTGCTATGTTTGTTGCTATTGGAGACTCTGAACTACCTCTGTTAATACTTTCATTTGCTGCATGAGTGCAGCAATTTGCACATCCATTGTGACCATAGGACGCGAAGAATTGGACTCTACCATTGGAGATGGGAGAGGAACATCTTCTCGATGGGAAGACTGCCTCGCTGAACCTGTTGAATGCTGGACTCTGATTTTTGACATGGTTGGTTGTATTCTCCCCCCTACCTGGCGCGTCAATCTGTTGCGGCTAATTTTCTGTTGCTTGTCACTGGTGAAGAGCACTTGCAAAACAAAATCCTCACAGACCGAAATTATATCCGACGGGAACCCTCCGATGCTTAAATCGGTGGAAAATGATGAACAGTAGATGAAGAATATTTGAATTGATAGAGTTTCAGTCCAGAATTATCTTATCCATGCTGTTTATTTACCTCTCTTTTATAGATGATTCTGATGTAACCGTCAAGCACGTGGTCCAATTTTTTATGGCGCTAAATTATCGGACCATAATCATGGAGTTAATGGGCTGTTTATGTCTACTAATGATCATGACACGTAGTCGATAACTGTTTATAACGGTTAAATGTGTAGATTCCGCATATTCCGACCTTATGTAATCATGGGAAGATAAGTCGACTATATGTCGATAATAGTAGTAGGTCGGTAGTCGTGAAGACCTGAATGAGCATTGGATGATGACTCTGATATGCTGATGGTTATCAGTCGGATATTAATTGAATCGTCGTGGTTGTCCGTTGTTGGTTAATAATAGCCGACTGTCGGTCGGTTAACTGATTGTTAGTCAGAGTATTGTGTTCATAAGACCGATGTGGAGTCGGAGTCGAAGATCGGTTGAATAGTCTCAATAATTATATATATATATATATATATATATATATATATATATATTAAAGAGATATTAACATAATAGCAATGAATACTATTTCTATGAAAATAGTATTTTTTGAGAAACAACAAAATTAATTTGCTATTATTACCTACTATAGCATTTGACGGTGGCCATTTTGAAACGCATTTCACATTTGTATCATGTCTATTCCGAAACTGAAACGGTGTTATTAGATTCAAGGTGCAAATTGAAATATTTGAAATTTTTTAGCTCAAATGCAGTCCGATAGATATGAGGGTCGAAATATTTGGAGAGTAAGATACTTTTAGGTCCAGGCTGGCCTGTTGAGTCTCGTATCTGCTCTGTTATTACCCTCATGCATTGCCCTTGTTTAATTTCCTAATATGAAAAAAATGCCACCATGATGGCAAAGTCGTTGAAATTGAATTAGTATATCCTGTTCTTACTTTCATTTCAGCCTGGATTTTTTCTGTCCTGGCTCTTAAAAACAGTGGCTGAATCAGTATGTCCGGCAACCGACCACTTCTTGCTTTACTTCTTTAACATTATATATATATAGAATTTAATAAGAACGTATTTATACTTCATACCTCAACCAAACAATTAAAAATGATACGGAAATAATGACCAACACGTGACGGTGCTGGACAACGTTGCACCTATTGAACTCCATTGTTTAAATGGCTAGTATTGCTTTTGCCTCCCTTCCAATCAAACAAGAATATTGAGCATTAAATCTACATTGATATATAGGTGTCATTCCCTTTTTCTCTTACGCTTCCTTTCAGTAAAAGATTCTTAATTATAGCAAAAGTTGATTATACAAAGAATTATATTTATGGTTGACTGTATCTTCGTACAACATATTTTAATCAACTCAACTTCTTGGGCCGTTCGTAATTCGAAAATATTGGGTATAGTTATAAGGTTCCTCGTCAGGTGGGTCCATCTGATTTCTTTTTTTTTTGGCTAAATATGGGAAACAGCTCATAAACTTATTAGTACTTGGACCGGGTAAGAAAAGCTGCGAGGCGACCTGCGGTGCGACAATCTAAAGCGAAGAAGATTAGAAAAAAGAAAACTAATGACCCAGTGTAATGGTCCAAGAAAAGAAAAGTCTCGAAACCACGCGCATTCTTTCTTGCATCCACAGCTTTCTGCTGCCTTCTTTGGCTACTTCTTACCGCAAGGAAAGTCCGGAGGGGGTGGTGGGAGGGGAGAATCCGGCGTGGGCCCATTCTCCACCTCAAAAGCCATCGCCAACCCCCTTAAAATAATTATGATCTAAATAACTCGATTGATTAAGTATTATCGAGATATTTTTTAAAAAAATTGATTGATTGACTATTTGGGATAAATTCCCATAGCTTAACTGACTAATTCTCATCCTCGTCTCTTTTCATCATCTTTGTGCCGACTAAGTTTACTACATCACGGATCGTTTCCACTAAGATTGATCGAACTTGACTTAACCAACTTATCTTAGTCGGCATCTGGCCGATTTGGTTTGACATATAACCAATGACTAGCCTATACTATTCGATAGATAATCCGGCATATGATCAACGACCTACTCGACTCCATACTAACTATCTAAATCCCATATCTCTGAGGATCAATGATGGTTATTCAACACGAGCATTAACTATTCGTGAATGTGGAGCGCAATAGTCATCCACAAGTGGCCTATCACTTAGCCTTAATGGCGGTTAATTAAGTAACCGCCCACTAATTACCATAACTCTCACGTTCTGAATGTTCATAGATGGGAGTTACACAGTAACAGTTTTGCTCGCTATATATAAAATGGTAAGTTACGGGAGACTAGGTAAGCTAAGCTAAATATAAACTTTTGGGCACTTGTTTTTAACTCTCGACTGTTTTCTTTTCTCCAGTTGACTTAAGCATCAGAGGATCCCCTACCAGACAACTTCCGATAAGAGGACTTATTTTGTAGATTTCCTACCATCCACCATTCAAGCACAGCAACTTGGCATATGGCATATTATCTCGCTGGAGATAGACTGCAATAATATGGCACACCAGGTAGAAGAAAGGAAAGAAATGTTCTTCCAGGAATCACAATGGCCAAGACGAGAGCATAAAATGCTTCCACCAGTTTTGCTCAATGCTCATCACGACGTGATGCACCTCTAGTGATCCTTGGAGAGCCCAATACTTCATGATTGGTGGTAACCGCAGATCAACAGTAATTTATTATCCGAGTGCGTCAAGTAAAGATTCTAACGAAGGTTGTCCATAGTCTCCAGCAGACTACGGAGCAATAGCAACAACAACAGTAGCTGCGGCTGGAGGAATAAGTGCCGCAGGATGTGCCATCCAGGCACATCTGCCGGCCCCATTCTCTGTCCAACCACTCAACTCGACACTCTCATCGGATGAGTCATCGACCTATCCGACACTCACCTTGCCTTGACTTCCGACATGCTCCATATGCTGATTCCAAAGATCGCCAATCTCCTTCTCCTCGATGAGTCTCACAAAAGGGGAAGAGACCACAGTCTCCATCAAGCTCTTTTAGGAAAGATTATACCTCCAAGTATTTTTAGCATCTCGATGAGTCTCAGAGATAGTTGGATGAATATGACCATAAATTAAAGGACCTCATTGTCGATTGGATCAGCTTCAAATAAATAATTGAGATTCTACCGACGAACTCGGCATCAACACTCGTCCGCCCTTCTCCCGACGAATTCTGGATTAGTCGATTTCAAGTCAGTTCAAGATACCTCAAATTGAGCCGTATGATGGCTCCACTAATTCACTCGACCATCTTGAGAACTACAAGGCTCTCATACTTCTTTAGAGGATGTCCGACGTCTGATGTCCTCTTCTGTATTACTTTTTTGATTATTCTCTAAAAAATTACTCGAATCTGGTACTCTGAACTTCAACTAGAGAGTATCTATTCATTCAAGCAGTTTGAACAACTTTTTGTGATGCACTTTAGCACCAGTAGAAGGATGCCACAAACCTCCGATAGTCTCTTCTTCATCAGACAGCAAGACAAAAAATCTCTATGAGAATTTATGGCACATTTCAACACTGTCATTTTAGAAGTTCGAGACCTCAACAAGTCGATGGCCATCACAGTCATAAAGTGGGGATTGCGAATCTCCAGATTTATCTACTCCCTAGATAAAACACTTCTCTAGACCTACGCCAAACTCCATGAGCATGCATAGAAATACATTTGCACTGAGGAGGGTGCAACTGACCCCACCAATCAAAAAGCAAAGGTCAGAAGAAAATGAAGAAGGGAGGAACCTCTATGGGATCCAGTCGAACCCACACCAAGAGAGAGGCTCCACCTCTCCGACTAAGTCTGAAGTCTAAAATCTTCGATAGCAGGTATGACTCTTACACCCCTTTAACTACTCAAATTCTCATGAAGATAAAGGGAGAGAGCTACCTTCGACAACCGCAGCTGATGAAGTCATGGCCGACATCTCACAATCGAAAGCACTGCTGTCGGCTCCATTGTGACCACGCTCATGATATCGAACAGTGCATTCAGTTGAAAGATAAGATAAAAGTCCTGATTAGGCAGGGATATCTTAGAAAATACCTACGGAACTAATGCATATCGTGGCATACCAAAATTAATCTTACTATCATGTAGATAGGATAAATCGAGATCATATCCGTAGGGATCTTAGTCTGATGGTTTCAAAAATAAAAAAAAAAATAAATTGAGAGAAACTAATAAAGAGATAAATAAATTGTAATAAAAAGATTTTTTATTAATCTAAAAAAGCATACATAAAAAAAAAAGATAAAAGTGTGATACAAGTTAATTAACTCCGAATTGAATCTTCTAGCTATGCCCAATGGTAGGTGTACTTGCTTGAATCCTTCATCTTCTTCCGTGCAGACGGCGGTAGGATGGCTGGAAGGCTTAGTCTAGGAACTTCAAGGAAGAAAGGTAGATGAAAGTATGAAGATAATGGAGAAAAAGGATAGCAACACTAGAATTAGGACCTCTTCTAGATTTGATGGAAGAAATGCTGGGGTTAGGACCTCCCTTAGTCTTTTTGGGATGTGGAGAAGAGAGACGAAAGGAGGGGGACGGCAGCTAGATAGACTTCTTGGGCGTGAGGCTTCTTGGACAAGAGGGGGCGGCAGGGGCTTATATAGAGGAGAGAGAGAGGAGGCACCATGAATAAGGACCATTGGATCTAGGATTTGGTTTCTTAGCCTTTGGATCATATTCCTTATTGGCTCCATTGATTTTCTTCCTATTTTGCATCCATAAGTTTGCACCTTGAATTAATCTCCCTTGGATGTTCAATAGTTGCTTCTCATCCATTGATCTTTAAGTCATGTTCACACTCAGATCCATGTGAAAGGTTATCTTCTAATTTGGATCCTTGAATCTTGAGAGCTTGCATCTAATCCCTTCATGAGTAAGTCACATTCACACTCGAATTTGTTTAGCCCTTGAGCTGGTTACCTGGTTCACCCGAATCTGAACCAATTTAAATTCAATTTGAGTTGCATGAGCCAAAACTCCTGATTACCTGTAAAATAGACTAGAGAGTATCAAATTCTTAATAGATAAAGAGTGATTAAACAAAATATTGTGCCTCTAATGACTTAATCTAAGTATTTATCATATCTCCCAACTTGAACTTTACTTGCCATCGAGTAAAAGAAAGGTTGATTACTAGCTTGAAAGGTATGGCTACTCTCTTATTTCCTGCTGAACCTCCTTCCCTATACAGGCTTTGCAGCCATCCTTGCTTGTATTTTATTTTAGTGTGATCCATCTAGTCCACTTCATTAGGTTATGGGGTTGGATGAGATAGCTATGCGCTATGGTGCTCGGAGCCGAAGTGACTTAGCCACCCTAGGTGGCTGATTTTTCCTTACTTTAGCTGGTCAACAAACTGAATTGCACTCGATCTGAATCCAAACTCGAGGAAGGGTTCACCTATCTTAAGTATGGCAGGTGGAAAAAGGCATTAGGATGAAGAGAAGGGTATCGAGAGAGCCTGTTTTCTATGGAGAATGAATCAAATGAAGCCGAACAAGTTTATTATCATGATATCCGATAGGCCATAGGCAAAAAGAGAATGAAACCTAATACTAAGACAGACCTTGACTATTATTTAACTAAGCATCATCATCAATCAAATCAATTACTCTGATGGATAGACCAAAAGTCAATTTTGGGCTTGCCCCATTACATTAAGTAAGGATCATCACCTTTAGGTAAGGGAAACAGGATTGAAAAAGAGGTCAATTCTGAACTGGACCGAAATGGCCTATACACCAATTGACTAGCACTATTCCTGAGCGAGGATCATTGCCCCAAGACATGTAAATGATAGAAAGTTGACAGCAATAGAACAAACCTTGGTTTTCCGATACAAAATCTCACGGCTCCCTTTCAAGATGAACAATGCAGCTAAGCGTGCATTGCTTTGGCGCGAAGTGAGCTACGATTGACATGACATATTGCCTTTTGACTACACTTTCTAGCCACTTCTCCAATAGCAAAGCTTCATTTCGATCGTCTGATTGAACAAGATTACCAGCGCATTCCATGCCTGACTCGTGATTTCGCATCCTTGATATGACCGATCATCTCCTTCATCATGGTAATCTTTAGGATATATAAGGCTCTCTCCGCCTTTTGGTTCCATGCTGATCTCAAATCTAGCTGTCTAGGTGAGATTGTTTATGTGCCGCCCGTGACTTCCCAAAAATCATGCACCTTCAAATACGACATTATGCATGTCGACCAATATGAATACCTGGTCAAGTTTAGCTTTTCGCCAACCAGGTTAGAGATTGACACATCTGTCATGGCTCTCAACCAACTAATAAGCACTCTTGGAAAGAACAACACTCATCCTTCGACAGTCTTTCGTACTTCCGTTCTGACTAAAAGCCTCTCTGGGCGTCACTTTGTTGACATCACTTCACATCTCTGGCACCATCACAACAGTACTCCTTACTAAAGTAGCTCTAGTACATGGTCAGATGAATGAACCTCCGAGAGCTCATTTGAGAGTTGGTTTGACTACCTTACTTTCGTTTCAAGAATGGAGGAAGAAGAGTGAAGCAATCGAAGAAGGATGCTTGTCTATGTCGATGGAATGAATCCCTCTACTGACCAAGAGCAAGATGGAAGCAGGTAGTTGAGAGGGAAGGCCTTGGTCAGGTGGGATGGATTGGCTGGATTGGAGTCTGTCGATTGGGGATTGGCGGCATAACTTCCTTCAGTCGCATCTACTCTCGCTTCATATACCAGTATGCTCAGTTGTAAGTGTCTTTAGATCGTTTCAGAAAAAATTGATATATAGCTAGAAGATTAGTAAAGTGTGTCCTCAAGATATTAAGGCTATTCACTAGAGCGGTTAAGTAAAGAACATAAAATCTCTTTCAAAGCCTTTTCTTGACCTATTCCTTATTTTTATCTTTGGGTCATCTAGCTCTAAGATGGGTCTGTGGTCTGTCTTTTTGCAATACTCCAACCTTTTATACTTTCTACCTGACCCTTGTAGCGAGCTTTCGATCAATGGCTCTCAAACCAGTTGATTTTAGGGCATCAGATGTAGAACATCCCTCGGACTTACTAACTCGAATAAGATAGGCTATGAGTTAAAGCCGATCTGTACAACAAGATTTTTTGCACTTCCACTTTTGATGTGAAACTTGATGCTTACTTAGGCAACGAGGCCCAGTTACTCAATGAAAACATGCTTATACCTTGCTTTTATTCTCATATATATATATATATATATATATATATATATATATATATAAATTGCATGTGTCAAGCCATCCCATTCATCCCCATCCAGGGTACTCTCCTTAGATATTAATAGGGGAGGTTAGAAAAGTTTAGAATTTAATTTTTATTTTAGACTTAACTATCTATTAAATTTTATTAATATGTAGTCCCTTGATACTTCATAATTTATCTAGACTGTTCATCAATTACTACCAAAATAACTAATTCCTCTCAAGTCTAAAGCATAGTGGGTATATGGACACCCACATCTTCTCAAGTTCTAAGTTTATCCCTCATGCCCCCAACTTATTCGATATTGTTCTCAATGGAGTGTGAGAAATAGAGTGTGGTAGGTTAAAAAAAAAAAAGAAAGAAAGGAGTTCACCTAAGCTTAAATTGTTCTCGACTCCGCTTGGGCCTTGAGGATGGTAGATGTAGTTCTCCCCCAACTTGGCTTCGATAATCATGAAGTAGGTCCTAAATAAATTAAAAAAAAATAAAAATAAAATGCAAAGATATGGGTTGCCTTCCAAGAGCACTAAATTTAAAATTTTCAGTCAGATTTTTATTAAAACTACTCCTAAAAAATTGAGTTGCCTCCCAATAAGTACTAAGTTTAAAGTCTTCAGTCAAATTTTATGATTCTACCTATCCCGAGTCGAATATAGGATTGATAAATTTTAATAATTTTAGATTGCCAATCTTAGGAAGATGGCTTACGATCCCTTTGTTGATAAATTCCATAAATTTGTTGCCAATTTCGGAAAGATAGTTTGCAACCCCATTTTTAGATCCTTATTTGTCAAAATTTTCTCTTATTTGTTCTTCTAAAATGCTCATGAATTGAATTTTTTAGTTAGAAGTTGAGTCTGATGAAATAGGTATCAAGAGGGTGTCATTTGATTCTAAACTTGCGAACTTAGGTGTGACTAAAGGTGGCTTTAGTTCTGAAAGATGGTGATTCTAGAGAGGAAGCTATTAGAGTAGGTATTGATTCATATTTCTCAGTCCATGGTGGGGTGGATTTGGATAGGGGGTATCTAGTAAAGTATTTTCATTTTCGACATACCCAATGAAATTAAAATTATCCACTCCAAAAAGATCCCAACGTGTATGCACTGGGTCTTGAGAAATAATTCTAGGGGTAACTTCCTTTAATACATTTTAGGTACATCTACCTTAAAATAGTTTTCAGTTTATGTATTAGGTTGTTCTATGATCTTTTCACTCCTAAGTGTTATTAGCTTGGGTATGCTCTGGAAAGGTTTCATGGGCTATGGAGCTCTCAGCCATATATTGCCCCTTCGGATCATTTATGGGCTAACAGGTAATTTTTTCTCCTCCCTCCTATTAAATGCAGTAGTTAGCTGACTGACTTGGGTCTCGAGCTTAGCTATTGATTTTGTATAGGAGTAAAAGATCTGAATGTTCATTTCTAGCCCTTCTAACATGTCTAAAATTTTCTCTTCAAATGCCGAATAATGGGCAATTGGAGAGGATTGCTGGATATTCTAAAAGTAATACGCTGTATAAGTTTTCTCTGGATAACTAGGTTTATAGTCAACTGCTTATTGTGATGTCCCAAAAGAATTTGGATAGTTTCCCCAAACCAAATTATAAATCTTAAAGAAAGGATTGTGATGAACAGTTTAGATTTGGGCTTGATACATTTGCTCATGCGCAAACTCTGAGAATCGAGGTGTCGCTAGACATTCACCAGCCAAGTGGGTGGGACTCAACCATACAATACAAACATCATGGGGAGGCAAAGATGAGGTAGGAGATGTTGAAAAATATATCCCAAAAGTCAATCGTCAATCTGTTGATGGTTGAACAATCTTGTATTGTAATTGATTTGTTAATAAATAAAATATATTTTTGATATTTTTATCATAAATTTTTATCTTCTAATGAACTCCGTTGTTGTGATGAAGTTCTTAGGACTATTTAGGTTCGATAAAGAGAGGATTTATCGATTAGTCCTTAAAACTGTTCACGATCAAATGATAGGCTGTTAATAAGGACGACAGCTTCTATCGAGCATAGATTGCTGTAGGCCATGTGGGTTAGTTGTCTTCTTAACCAAGGAGTGTGGTGACACTGGTATGGCATACAAATGAGATGTAAGGATATATTGTCATTGAACGTGACTAACTCCAAAGCATTCTACTGTCAAGAATGTCTCTGATGGGATATAGATATAAGTGTCCCTTAGACCTGAGATCGCCTCAGTGACTTGCAAGCAACTCACTGTACTTTGGTATTGGACTAATTAAATTTTTAATTCAGTGATAGAAGGCTTCTAGACACAGTCAAGTACTTACAAAGTCAGAGTATGATCAAGATGGGATTGACCACTCTAAGAGTTGGAGAAGAATGAGTCGCTGTATTTTAATTTAGCAAAACCTTAGCCAGGGTAATCCATCAGATGGATTTGATATTTTGAAATACAATGTGGACAACCTGATCAGAGTTGACAGTTGAATTTTGAGGTGTCCTATGAATATTTTGGTCAAAAGGATGAATTATATGGAAACTATATCTGCATGGGTTCTAAGGATGTTGTTCTACACATTCGACCTATCCGGCCGTCGGATACCATTGCTAGATGGTCACTTCGATTGGTATAGAAATTTATTTCTATGCTATCAACTTAGGTTCGGACCTATGAGATCACATACATTAGAGTTCATGATCTGATCGGATGGTTGATCAACAAATAAGAATCATTCTAAGGTTAAACAATCAATACGATTGACATTTAACCTAGTGCAAGTATTGCAGGAGGATCGATTAGCAATTCAATTGCTAATTGACTTAATTTGATTAAATCAAAGGACTTAGATTAAGTCTAATTAAATATTATTTAATTAGATTTAGTTTGGACTGGATTGGATCAAGTCCAATTGATTTATTGGATAAGCCAAGTACAAAAAAAATTAATCCTAGTTCAAATAGGACTTGGGTCAACCTAATTTTTAATTTGATTAAAAAATTAAATCTAATTCAAATCTAATTTAATCTGATTAAATTAGATTCTTAATTGGATTAAGATCTATTTTAATTGGCTTGATTTGGTTTTGATTTGATTTGATTTGAAAACTCAAATTTGAACAAGTCATAGATTGAATCCTAGTAAGACTAGGATTCCATCTTATGCCACCTTAGCCCCCCACGCCCACTCTCTCTTATTTTGTGGGACAAAACCCTCTCTCTCAGGTTTTCATGCATGCCCAAAACTTTTCTCTCTTTCTCTCTTACATGGAATGTGGTTGTGGATCAAGTCAAAGTAGGAATTAGTTTGGATTTTAAATTCTATGAAATAGAGTTTTAGGAAACTAAAACTCTTTCCTTATGGAACTGATTTTATCCAAAATTTTTTTGGGATTTTTATGACTTTTATGGCACATAATATGCATTCTTTGCTGGTGAACCATGGCAGAAAAAGAAGGAGGAGATGCCCAAGAGTTGGGCGCCCCTTGTCTTGCCTTGTTTGGATAATCCTTGACTAGGTATTTGACCTAGACAAAGACTTTTCATATCTCTCTATTTAAAATGAATTTCTTCATAAATTTTTTGTGAAACATAGAGCACTGAGAGACCTTTGGAGCTTCCAAAAATCAAAAAGAAAAAGTCTTGGGGCATGGAGATCTAATAGACACAAAACTATGTGTCTGGGTTAGAGTAAAGAGAAGAAGAAGAGGGTCTTCTTCTAGAGTTGCTGGGTTCATCCCTTCCCTTACTCCATCTGTAAATTTTCTGAGAGTATCTTATCTAAAACTCTTTCTTCTACTTCTCATCTTTGGAAGAGTCTAAATCAAGAAGAAGGACGCATCTGATTGACCATCGAAGAAGGATCAGCGCAGTACTAGCATACTGTGCTGATTATTTGGACTAAGACATCTGATCGGATTCGTGGACTCGTGTGGATGACTCCTAGAGATCGGACATGTGTGCGGCTTGTAATGTCATCCTCAAGTCCGGATCAGTAAAGTTAGAATGTCTAACTTGCAATGTAATAGATCGGATCTATTATATTTTACATACATTAGATGTAGTATAGAAACATGTTGATATGATCAACATGTAGTTCTTGCTCTTTATATTTTAATTTTTGATTTAATATCATGTAATAATCATATAATAAGATCTTAGATCTAAAAATTTTCTAATTTTACAAGATAAATTTTGATTTATTTTAGTATTCCGCTGCCTGATCTTGAAAAAGTTTCAAGATCTAACCCTGAAACCCTAGATCTGGTTCCTTCAATTGGTATCAGAGCTTAGGTTATTTATTACATGATTATTTAAATATGCTTAGATTATTTTTTAGATTAGATCTAATTTATAATCTAATTGTTAAATCTAAAATTAAAATTTTTAGATCAATCACGAACTGTAGGTTGTCCTGCTGTAAGGTTTATCCCTTACAGTGCAAAGGTTATCCTAGTTCGTGTAGATCTATCTTTAATCATAAATTGGTTAGATGTGATCTAGATTAAATTTATAATTTATTAGATTTAAAAAATATTTAAATCTAAAATAAATTTTTTTTGTTAATAATTTTCGTGTAAAGAACCATCATATATTTGTTTGAAAAATTTACGCAGTTTAAAGTTGAAATTGTTTCAATTACATGAACCTGTTTAGATTAGATCTAAAGTAGTTTCATACTTTTTTTTTACTTGCATTTTGATTATGAATTAAACATGCAACTTGATTGGTAGAAATATATTATAAAAATATTTTATAAATATAAAAATTATTTTTGAAAAGCCGAACCCCAATCCTCAGCCCAAAACTTAATTGAGAATTAAGAAGTTGTTTGATTAGGTTCTAAGATTGTGAATTGAAGAACCTAAGACACAAACCATAACACATTGGGTTAATGGGTTAGTAAGAATAAGGTACATTAATTGGGTTAGACCTAAGGTTAGGTTAAAGATGGACTTAATTAGAAAATTGATAAAATCTAATCAATTATTGTCTTAGATTAGGTCAAAGATTCTCTAGATCAATTACAATAGTTGTAGTTGGTCAAGTCCATGTCTTTAACGAGAACCAAATGGACTTGATTCTTGGCTAAGCGGTCTAGCATGAACTGTTAGGTTGATCTAATCGAAACTAATTAAACCAGTTGGTGTCTAAGGTAAACCAGACCGGTGGTTTTTAATTGGCAGCCTACTTACCTGACCATTTCTGATGGTGTCTAAGGCAAGCTTTGGCAGATCCTCCTACCGATCGAACTTACTTGGCCTCTTGGTGAAATTATGTTTTGATCGGATCACTTGACTATTCGAGCTGACCCATGTCAGCTAGGTAAATCAGTGTGACTAATTTAGGTGCTCCTAGACCAACCCTTTTTAATAGTCTCTCTTAAGCTGACTTGGTGAAGCCAGTGGGAGGATCATGATAAGCTGGTTCACCTGATCTCATCCTCTAAATCAATTAAATCTTCTAAAATTATTAGGTCCTTAAAATAAAATAGTTATGATGATAACTAGATCATAACCTCCTATTAAGTGGATGATAATGGATCCATCAGTTGGATAATCATTGGACGCCCAAAGACCTGGTGCCTATCGGCTAATAGAATTATCATTCATAATATGATTTCTTGACTATATCTTTCTAAATGGTGGTTAGGTTAGCCAACCAAAGTTGGGCCTAATCATTCATTGGCTAGGTGGGCCAAGTATGGTCATGTTAATGGTTGGACCTAATCAGACCTTTTTAGTGAAAGCCAAAGCCTACTGATTAGGGACTGGGACAAAATTAAAAATACTAAAAATTATTTAGAAAAATAATTAGTTATGAACCTACCCTTAGATATACATGGGTTGGTCAACTAAAGTTGGGCTTGTGTGCAGTCTAAGTGGATTCTAGTATCCACTAAAAAATTAGGATAATTTCTCGAATTGGAGGTAGAGGCTACCAATTCGAATAAAATAGTGGAAAAAATCTTTTGATTAAAGTCTAAATCTTTAGGTTTAATGAATCAATTACTAATTAGGTTATGGTTTTTCTTTGTACAGATATGGCCACTTCCCCATCACTCCGATCATTGTTGGACAATGATAAGTTGGTGGAACCCAACTTCAATAGCTGGTATCGAAAGTTGAAGATAGTCCTGAAGCATGAACGGATCCTATATGTGATAACAGATCCTACACCTGAGGAGCTAGCTACCAATGCACGTGGAACAGTCAAAGACACTTACCAGAAGTGGCTTAATGATTGGACCACGGTGTGCTGCATCATGCTAACTGCTATAAGCGATGAGTTCAGTCGCAGATTTGAGACAACTCAGCCAAAGAACATGCTTCAAATGTTGGAGGATACCTTTGGCACATCCGATGACATGGAGAGGCACAAGACTAGTTGTGCCATCTTCAACGCCAAAATACGGGATGGTGCCTCTGTCACTGATCATGTATTGTACATGATCAAGCTGATGGAGCATTTGAGCAAACTCGGCTTTCCCTTGCATGAGCAGCTTAGGAAAGATGCAATACTGAACTCGCTGTCCAAGTCTTATCTCCCATTCCTCACTCATTATAGAATGACAAAGCCTGAAGTAAACTACCACGGGCTACTGGGGTTGCTTCAGAACTTTGAGAAGGATCACTAACTCCACAAGGAGTCAGTGAACTTAGTGGGAGGTTTGTCTTCTGGTTCTCGACCCTTTAAGAAAGGAAAGAAGAATAAGAAGAAGAAAGTGAAGAAGGTGCAAGTTCAGGTTGGGACATCAGTGCAGGACCAGATCAGAAAGATCAAGCCTGATAAAAGTCAAGCTATATGCTTCTTTTGCAAGAAGTAGAGGCACTAGAAAAGGAACTATCCTCAGTACATTGCCTCCCTGGACCCAAACAGGCAGAGAAAGAAGCAAGCTGTTGCTGGACAAGGTATTTATATGATAACTTCTTGCAATTTCTCTATTTGTGATATAACTGACTGGATATTGGATACCGGTAACCCATACCATATTTGCAATTCGTTGCAGGAGTTGCAGGTCAGTAGGAGATTCGAGCAAGGTGAGAGGTTCCTGAACATTGGAGATGGATGATCAGTTCCAGTTCTAGCATTAGGAATCTTGAAACTTGTATTTGAGTCCTATACTGTTATTTTTAATGATTGTCATTTTTGTCACAGTTTCTTTTTAAATGTCATTTCTGTAGGCCTTCTGGTCAAAAATGATTATGAAATTTCAATAAAGAAATAAGTTTGTAATATCATTATGAATGGTGTTACTATTTTTTATGGATATTTGAACAATGGTGTGTATATATTATCATAACCTGTTAACGTAGTCTATTCCACTGGCAAGCACCCTAAATTAGATTATGTATCAGATATCTACTTATGGTACTGTAGGCTAGGTCATATAAATAAGAACAAGATAAACAGGTTAACTCAAGAGGAAATCCTCGAAGTCAGTGATTGTGAATCACTTTCAATCTGTGAATCATGTCTTCTTGATAAAATGACCAAGTCATTTTTTACTGAAAAAGGTGAGAGAGCTACTGAGCTCTTAGGCCTAGTACATACTGATGTATGTGGGCCCATGAGCACAAGTGCTAGAGGTGGATATTTCTACTTCATCACTTTCACGGATGATCTATCCAGATATGGATATGTCTATCTGATGAAATATAAGTCAGATTCATTTAAAATATTCAAACGATTTTGAAATAAAGTAGAAAAATAAACTGGAAAGAGTATTAAAATTTTTCGGTCTGATCGATGAAGGGAATACCTTTCTGGTGAGTTTCTCATATATCTGAGAGAGAATGGGATTCTCTCCCAATAGACTCCTCCAGGAACATCATAGTATAATGGTGTGTCTGAAAGGAGAAATCAAACTCTGTTAGATATGATCCGATCTATGATGGGTTTTGCCAGCTTGTCGATATCCTTCTGAAAATATGTACTCGAATCGGCCTGTTATCTATTAAATAGGATTTCAAGTAAGTCTGTAATTAAGACTCCATATGAGATATGGATAGGGCGTAAGCCAGCACTTTCACACCTTAGGATCTGGGGGTGTCCGGCCTATGTCAAACGGTTAGTTACAGATAAACTTGGACCTAGGTCTGACAAATGCACATTCATAAGATACCCCAAAGAGATCAAAGGATATTTTTTTTATCATGCTGATGAATAAAAGATGTTCGTCAGCCTTAAGGCAACTTTTTTAGAAAAGAAGTTCTTTGGTGAAGGAACCGTTGCCTCTAAAGTTGAACTTGATGAAGTTCAACAGATAGAAGGACCGACACCAATAGCTGAACCTGAGTCAGATTTGATTAGATCATATCTGAAACCCAATGTACCTGCACCATTAAGGCGATCCGATAGAGTACCGTGTCAGTCAGACAGATACTTCAATTTTTTTATCCGAGATGGTGATTCCATCGAACTCGATGAGAACGATGAGGATCCGATCACCTATATGGATGCAATGTAGAGATCTGATTCCAAAAAATGGCTTGGAGCCATGCAATCCGAAATAGACTCTATGAAGATCAATGATGTATGGACATTGGTTGACCCACCTGAAGGGGTTAAACCCATTGGGTGTAAATGGGTCTTCAAAAGGAAGAGGGGCGCAGACGAAAAGGTGGAGACCTATAAAGTCCGTCTGGTTGCCAAGGGATATCATCAACATTATGGTATTAACTATAACGAGATGTTCTCCCCTATGGCAATGCTCAAATCCATTCAGATAATGCTTGCAATAGCTTTCCATCTGGATTATGAGATCTGACAGATGGATGTAAAGACAACTTTCCTGAATGGAGAGCTGACCGAAGAGGTGTATATGATACAACCTTAGGGGTTTACATCCACAGATGAGTCCAAGATATGCAAGCTTTAGAGATCTATTTATAGATTGAAGCAAGCTTCTCGAAGTTAGAACATGCATTTTGATAAGGTGATTAAAACGTATAGCTTCATTAAGAATAGAGAAGAGCCCTGCATCTATAATAGACAAATAATCCAGTTGTGGTATTCTTTATCTTGTACGTGGATGACATTCTCTTAATCGGGAATGACATCTCCGCACTACAGGAAATAAAAATTTGATTGTCATCGCAATTCTTCATGAAGGACTTGGATAAAGCATCCTACATCCTAGGGATGAAGATCTATAGGGATAGATCTAAAAGGATGCTTGGGTTATCTCAGTCCACGTATATAGACACTACGCTGAAGAGGTTCAACATGGAGGGTTGGGAAATATGTCCTAAAGCCTATCATCTAAGTGGTAGATGATTGGAATTGGTATATAAATTATCTAATAATAATAGTTATTTGACAGATTCATCATAAAAGTGCTATCTTCCTTAAATGAACTCCTAAATTATGATGAAGTTCTTAGAACCACAATCAATCGATAAAGGAGGATTTATCGGATGGTTCTTAAATTGTTCACGATCAAATGATAAATTATTAACAAAGACGATAACTTATCAAGTGTAGGTCGCTGTATGCCATATGCATTGGTTGTCCTCGTAACCAAGTAGTGTGGAGACACTGGTATGCCATTCAGGTGAGATGTAGGAGTACATCTGTATTGAACGTGAGCAATGTAATACTCTACTGTCAAGAGTAGTTAACTAAGACCAATGGGTATAAGTGTCCCTCCGATCTGAGATCACTACGGTAACTTGCAAGAAACTCACTGTGCTTTGGTGTCGGACTGTCTGTATTTTTAATATAGGTTCGAAAGATTTTTGGATACAGTCAAGTACTTGAGAAGTCGGTGTGTGAGTCAAGATGGGATTGACCACTCCTGATTAACTTCAGGAAGAGAATGTCTCGCTGTGTTTCAATTTAACAAAACCTAGGCCTGGATAATCCTCGTGAGGAGTCACGAAATTTATAAAAATTTTGAGACACAATAGAGATGACTTACATGAGTGTTGACAGCATACTCAAAGTCATCTTGAGCATTATTGATCAAAAGAATGAATTATACAGTAACCATGGATCAAGGTTCTTTGAATGTTACTTTACATACATTCGACCTATCTGGACGTCGAAAATCATTGCTAGATGGTTACTTTGACTGGTACAGAAATTGATTCCTGTGCTACCAACTTAGATTCGAACCTATAGGATCACACACATAAGAGGTTGTAATCTAATCAAATGGTTAATCGACGATTGAGAATCATTCTAAGGTTAAACAATCAATGTGATTGATGTTTGACCTAATGCAAGTGTTGTAGGAGGATCATTAGCAATTGGATTGCTAATTGGCTCAATCTGATTGAGCAATTGAGCTGAGATCAATTCTAATTGAATATAATTCAATTAAAATTAGTTTAAATTTAATTATATTAAGTCTAATTGATTTATTGGATAAGCCAGTTGCAAGGGAGAACAAGTCCCTGTTTGACTAGGACTTATATGCACCTAATTCCTAATTAAGTTAGAATTTTAATTAAATATGATTTAATCTAATTTAATTAGACTCTTAGTTAGACTAGGATCACCATTAATTAGGTTGTAATCAATTTAAATTGGATTCAAAGTATTTGACCTAATCTAAATAAGAATCCTAGTTAGACTAGGATTCCATCTTCTCTTGCACCATCTAAAAAAATCAAAGCCCACACCCACTAATTAATTCCAGATAATTTTTCTATGATTTTTACATCTAAGAGAAGTAATCTCACACCACTTATTCCAAAGATTTGAATCATATTTTATCTGATTCAATATGAAAATTAATTTGATTCATCGTGGAAAGTGGTTTGGCGTATTTCTCTTTTTGAAAGAGTCCCTCTTCACAAGGACTCTTCCCTCCCTCTCTTGCACCAACTTCCCCCATGTTTATCCTTCTTTTTGTTGCCCCTTTTGTTCTTATTTTCATGCTATCCATGAAATAAATGAGATAGGGGGCGTCCAAGAGTTGGACACCCCAAGGACTCCTTGTTAGACTTGGTCTTATGACCTAGTCTACCATATAAAAGGAGGCTGCCCCATATGCCATGATATAGGAGTCAAAAAATTTATGGAAAATTGAGAGAATTACCAGAGGAGAATGAGGAAGACCTGAGAGGTCTGAGGCACCAAAATCCATGGAGGAGAGTCCTCTAACAAGAGATCAAATGTTGATGTCTTGTAGAGAAGAAAGGTAAGAGAGAAGATTGTCTTCTCTTATTGATTTTTTTTCATATTTTTTTCTCTCTTTGTTTTTATATTTTTATGTGATAAAAATATGTGAGAGAAAGAAAGATTACATGGGTGGTTTGAGGTGCCAAAATTCTTGGAGGAAATTCTTCAATCAAGAGATCAAAGGTTGATGTCTTGTAAAGAGAAAGATAAGAGAGAAGATTGTCTTCTCTTATTATTTTTCCTTTCATATTAATATCTTTTTATTTTATATTTTTTATGTGATAAAAATTTGAAAGAGAAAGAGGGATGGCACGATGAATTCATGCTCCAAAGAGTTGGAGCATGGTGATCTTATTTTGGACATGATATGATCATGTTCTGATGGAAGAAGAAGAAGAAAAGAAGGTCTTTTCTTAAGGTTTCTTTTAGAACCCTTATTCTCCATAAATCATGAGATTTTTCTATAAGAAAAATCAGATATCATAAGATCTAGAAACTAAAAAAATATCAAGAGAAGAAGGTCTTCTCAAGTCCTAGCATAGAGATGTTTTCAAGATATCAATTGTTGATGTACTGAAGGAGAAGATCTATCTTCTCTTAGGATCCTTTTCTATTAAATATTAATTTTTATTTTAGAGAGGTCAAAAGATTTGACTTCTCCTTTATTCCTTCTCATATTCTTCATCTCTTAGAATATCCAAGAGATTCGAAGAATATTTTTTTGATTAACCATCCGGAGGGATCTGCAAGAAGCTAGCACTTCGAGCGGATCTTCATTCGACGAACCTCCGATTTTATTGTAGCCTCGTGTGGATCACCTATAGAGGCCGAACACGTGTGCGGTTCCAAAGATAATAAAAAAAATTAATCATAAAGTTCTCGACCTGCATGAAGGTAAGAGATCTGATCTCTTCTTTTATCTAGATATTATCTAGGTTTTAGATCTGAAACTGTTTCAGATCTAGGATATTGATTTGATCAATATCAAATCTTTTATTTTTTAATTTATAAATATAATATGATATATTATAGGTCCTAATTATAGGGTTTAGTGATTTGATTATATATATTTGTAGATTAAATTATTTAATTTATATGTTTCGCTGCGTTATATTTCAAAAAAGTTTTAAAATTCATGCATGAAACCCTGCATTTTTTCCAACATTGGTATCAAAGCATCCAGGTTCTTCTATACTATGTTCATAATTAAATTAAAATAAATTTAAAAAATAAAATAATGATTGCACAGACTGTAGGTTGTCTTGCTGTAAGGTTTACCCCTTACAGTGCAAAGGTTATCCTGATACGTTGCGATCTAGAAAATTTAAAAGAATTTAAATAAATCTTGTCATGAATATTTTAGATTAAAGCTATTTCATTTCATAAATTTTTATGTAATGTACATAGATTAAAATCAGTCTAGAACAGGATCTTGTGAAGGTTCTATTTGCTGATTGGATCGGCTCGACCAGCAAGCCAGCTCGACCAGCATGCCAGCTCGACTGAAAAGTTAGCTGAATTATATTTCTAACTAATTTTAATTGTTAGCATTTGTTAGTGAAATAAGCCGACCCATTTTTGAAATGAGTCGACCTATTTAATGAAACAACACTAGATTGTATTAAACCTTTCAAAAGTTAAAAATAGTTTTCTAAATGTCGAACCCCAATCCTCAGCCATGAATTTAATTAAAAGAATTAAGTGATTGTTTAGGATCTAGGTTTGTGATTTAAAGATCCTATGATAATTTCATAAAACATGGGTTAAAGGGTAATGGGTTAGCTTTGATCAGATCATTAACTGGGTTAGACCTAGGGTTAGATTAAATATGGACTAAGTTAAGAAATTGATCAAACCTAATTAAAAGTTAATTAGGATTAGGTCATTTCTATAGATCACTTCAATAGTTGTAGTTGATCAAAGTCCATATATATCTAACAAATGGACACTGATCGTGGCTCAGCAGCTGAGCTCGAGTCTTTAGGCAGATCAAATCAAAACTGATAAATCAGTTGGTGTCTAAGATAAACTTGACTGATGGTTTTTAATTGGGAGCATGCTTACCTGATCATTTTTTATGGTGTCTAAGACAAGCATTGGTAGACCCTCCCATCGATCATACTTACCTGACTAATATGGTTAATCAGGTCTTGATTAAGTTGCTCATTGATTCATGCTAACCCATGTCACATAGAAAATCAGAGAGTCTGATTTCATTCAGTGAGACTGATCTAGGTGCCCATGGATCAAATTTGATCCTAGTCCTTGTTAATGACTTGAGAAGTCAGTGGGAGGACTTGACTTGATGAAGTCAGTGGGAGCGAATTGGTCCATATCTTTTCTATCCTTAAATCACTGATAATTTTAAATCTTCTAAAATTATTAGGTCCTTAAAATGATAAAGTTATGAAGATAACTGAGTCATAGCCTCCCATTAAGGTGTTTGATAATGAGTCCATTAACTCAATAATCATTACAGACCCAAAGGCCTGATGCTTGTTGACTAATGAAATTATCACTCATCATATGATGACTTGGATGTGTCTCTCTAATGGTGGTTAGGTTAGCTAACCAAAGTTGGACTTAATCATTTGTTGGTTAGATGTACCAAGTATGGTCACGTTAATGGTTGGACCTAATCGGATCCTTACAATGGAGGCCAAAGCCTACTGATTAGGTTTCTGGGGCAAAATTAAATTACTAGAAGTTATTTGGAGAAATAATTGGTTAATGAACCTACCTGTAGATGCACATGGGTTGGCCGATCAAAGTCAGACTTGTGTGTAGTCTATGTGGATTCTAGTACCTACTAGAAAATTAAAGTAATTTTTCAAATTGGAGGTAGAGGCTACCAATTTGAATAAAATAGTGGGAGAATCTTGAGACTAAAGTCCAAGTCTCTAGGCTTAAAATAATTTATATATATTAGGTCATTGTTCTCTTTTCTCAAAATAAGGCTAAACCTTAATTGCTCCAATCGCTGTTAGACAGTGATGACTTATGGGACCCAGCTTCGTTAATTAGTATCGAAAGTTGAACTTGGTTCAGCAGTATGAATGAATTCGTATTGAGGTTTCTTAGTCCAGTCAAAATAATTAGTCCAAAATTGATCCAAATCAGGCATAAGCACAAGGTCATAGGAAGAAGAATTGTCTTGCTTCCCTTGACCATAATAGGCTGAATAAGAGAAAGGAGCAAGGGTTGCTCATCCAAGATGTTATATGATAACACCTTAAAATTTCTCTTTGTAATTTCACTACCTAGGTATTAGATACCGATGGTTTTATGTAATTTATTGCTAGGACTACAAGTAAGTAGAATATTTGAAAATGGTGAGAAATTCTTGAATGTTAAGGAGGGAAGTCTTATTCCAATCCTAACTTTAAAAATTGTAGAGCTTATTTTCAAATATTATCATTTAAAGTAATTATTACTATTGTCCATTGTTTATAATCTTTGTTGGCCTTTTGACTAAAGATGATCATCATTCATAAAGGAAGATTATTATGGTATTATTATGAATAATGTTACAATAATACATGGACAATAAGAAAATGATATTTACACAGCCTGTTAAATGTAATGTACACACCTAAGTTAGATAATGTCATGAATGTCTATCTTTGGCATTATAGGCTTAGTCATCTTGACAAAAATAGGATAAATGGGTTAGCTTGAGAGGAAAATCTCGACATCAATGATTATGAATCATTGATAGCCTGTGAGCCTTATCTTCTTGGAAAGATGACAAAGTCACCTTTTAATGAAAAAGATGAAGGAGCTGATAAAGTTCTAAGTCTCATACATAGTGATGTATGTAGACCTATGAACTTAAGTGCCAGAGGAAGATATTAATATTTCATTACAGATGACCTATCTGGGTATGGGTGCATCTGGCCAAATCATTTGAAATGTTCAAATGATTCAAACGACGAAAAGGATGACATATCTAGGAGAGAATTGAATTCTCTCTCAGTGGATTCTTTTTCAGAACACAGTGTATCTAAAAGGAGAAATTGAACTTTGTTAGATATGATTCAATCCACGATAGGGTTCACTAATCTGTTTGTTTCAGGATTGTGCTCTTGTGTGATTACTTGTTTTACTCTGAAAATCTACTAAGTCTGTTGTGCATATTCCATACGAGATATGGATCGGGCATAGACCTAGACTCTCTCACCTTTGGGTTTGGAGTTGATCGGCCTATGTCAAAGGTTTGCATACAAATAAACTTGGTTCATGGTCCAATAGTTGTTTAAGGATTACTAATTCTATCATGCTGAAGAACATAAGATGCTCATTAGTAGTAGGGCATTCTTTTGGAAAGGAGTTCCTTAGAGAAGGAACTGATGCCTATCAAGTTGAACTTGAAAGTTTGACTGGTAGAAAATGAACTGACATAATTTGGTAAACTTACAGAACCAGATTTGATTAGATCAAACTCGGAGCTCATTAAAGTAAACGCAATGCAGTGGTCTAACTTTGAGAAGTGGCTTGGAGCCATTAAATCCAAATTAAAGTCCATAAAAATTAATAGTGTATGGACACTAGATGATTCACCTGAAGGAATAAAATCCATTTGGTGTGAATGGATTTTTAAAAAGGATCAGAGTAGCACAGACAGAAAGGTGGAGACCTATAAAGCTCGTTTCACTATTATCCCAGAGTTAGAGCATACATTTTGAACATATGTCTTTGTTATGAACAAAGAGGTACCCTGTATTTATAAATGGATAAAATATTCTATAGTGTTATTTCTTGTTTGTCTGTGGATGAAATTCTCTTAATCGGGAATGATATTCCAGCATTGCAAAGAATAAAGGTTTGGGTGTCATCTAATTTCTCCATGTTCAAGATCAGATATGGTATGCTCACTAATAGTAGTGAGCAGATACCAATCTGATCTAAGTAAGAACCACTGAAAGATTGTATAGACAATCCTTAAGTATTTGGAAAATACTAAGATCTAGTGACTCAAATATGGAAATACTAACTTTAAATATGTGAATGTTTCGATTTTAGTCAGATCAAGATGACAACAAGAAAATGTCAGATCATACCCTAATTGTAGGAGCAATCTGCTGGAAAGGTTCTAAGCAGGATACTTTAGTCTACTCAGTTAGTAATGTAGAGTACATCGTAGCATATGATGCTGCCATGTAAGCTATGTAATTGCTGAGCTTCATTAACAAGTTTGGAGTGATACCCTCCATCGATGGTCCAGTCCTATCATAGTACTGGAGCCATAAATCTGGCTAAAAAATCAAAGGACCAGCATACTCTGTATTACTATCACTTTTGATTTTAGATCAGGATGACATCGAACTTTGGAAGATCGATGAAAAGGAAGAACTTGACCGACCCATTTGCTAAGGCCTCGAAACTAGGAAGTTCTACGAACTCAAGTGGAAGATAGGATATTTGATATTGTTCTGATTGGCTTTAGTACAAGTGAGAGTTGTTAAAAAATATGTCCTAAAGCCTATCATCTAAATGGTAGATGATTGAAATTAGTATATGAATTATCTAATAATAATAGTTATTTGGCAGGTTCATCATAAAAGTTCTATCTTCCTTAAATGAACTTCTAAATTATGATGAAGTCCTTAGAACCACAATCAATCGATAAAAGAGGATTTACCGAATGGTTCTTAAATTATTCACGACCAAATGATAAGTTATTAACAAGGACGATAACTTATCAAGTGTAGGTCGCTGTATGCCATATGCGTTGGTTGTCCTCGTAATCAAGTGGTGTGGAGACACTGGTATGGCATCCAGGTGAGATGTAAGAGTATATCTGCATTGAACGTGACCAATGTAACACTCTACTATCAAGAGTAGTTAACTAAGATCAATGGGTATAAGTGTCCCTCTGACCTGAGATCACCACGGTGACTTGCAAGCAACTCACTGTACTTTGGTGTCGGACTACCTGTATTTTTAATATAGGTTCGAAAGATTTTTGGGTATAATCAAGTACTTGTGAAATTGATGTGTGAGTCAAGATGGGATTGACCACTCCTAATTAACTTCAGAAAGAGAATGTCTCACTGTGTTTCAATTTAGCAAAATCTAGGCCTGGATAATCCTCGTGAGAAGTCACGGGATTTGCAAAAATTTTGAGACACAATAGAGATGACTTACATGAGTGTTGACAGCATACTCGAAGTCGTCTTAAACATTATTGGTCAAAAGGATAAATTATACGGTAACCATGGGTCAGGGTTCTTAGAATGTTGCTTTGCATACATTTGACCTATCTGAACATTGGGAACCATTGCTAGATGGTTACTTTGACTGGTACAAAAATTGGTTCCTATGCTACTAGCTTAGGTTCGAACCTATAAGATCACACACATAAGAGGTTGTAACCTATTCAGATGGTTAATCGATGATTGAAAATCATTCTAAGGTCAAACAATAAATATGATTGATGTTTGACCTAATGCAAGTGTTGCAGGAGGATCATTAACAATTGAATTGCTAATTGGCTCAATCTGATTAAGCAATTGAACTGAGATCAAGTCTAATTGAATATGATTCAATTAAAATTAATTTGGATTTAATTAGATCAAATCTAATTGGTTTATTGGATAAGCCAGTTGCAAGGGAGAATAAGTCCATGTTTGACTAGGACTTGTATGCACCTAATTCCTAATTAAGTTAAGATTTTAATTAAATATGATTTAATCTGATTTAATTAGACTCCTAGTTAGACTAGGATCACTATTAATTAGGTTTCAATCAATTTAAATTGGGTTCAAAGCATTTGACCTAATCTAAATAAGAATCCTAATTAGACTAGGATTCCATCTTCTCTTACGCCACCTAAGAAAATCAAAGCCCACACCCACTAATTAATTCTAGATAATTTTTTTATAATTTTTATATCTAAGAGAAGTTATCTCATACTACTTATTCTAGAGATTTGAATTAGATTTGATCTGATTCGATATGAAAATTAATTTGGTTCATTGTAGAAAGTGGTTTGGCCTATTTCTCTTTTTGAAAGAGTCCCTCTTCACAAGGACTCTTCCCTCCCTCTCTTGCACCAACTTTCCCCATATTTATCCTCTTTTTTATTGCCCCTTTTGTGCTTATTTTCATGCTATCCATGAAATAAATGAGAAAGGGAGCGTCCAAGAGTTGGACGCCCCAAAGACTCCTTGTTAGACTAGGTCTTATGACCTAGTCTGCCATATAAAAGGAGGCCGCCCCATATGCCATGATATAGGAGTCAAAAAATTTATGGAAAATTGAGAGAATTACTAGAGGAAAATGAGGAAGACCTGGGAGGTTTGAGGCACCAAAAACCATGGAGGAGAGTCTTCTAACAAGAGATCAAAAGTTGATGTCTTGTAGAGAAGAAAGGTAAGAGAGAAGATTGTCTTCTCTTATTGGTTTTCTTTCATATTTTTTTTTTTATATATTTTTATGTGATAAAAATATGAGGGAAAAAAAAGGATTACATGGGTGGTTTGAGGTGCTAAAATCCTTGGAGAAAATTATTCAATCAAGAGATCAAAAGTTGATGTCTTGTAAAGAGAAAGGTAAGAGAGAAGATTGTCTTCTCTTATTATTTTTTCTTTCATATTAATATCTCTTTATTTTATATTTTTTATATGATAAAAATTTGAAAGAAAAAGAGGGATGGCATGGTGAATTCATGCTCCAAAGAGTTAGAGCATGGTGATCTTATTTTGGACATGATATGATCATGTTCTGATGGAAGAAGAAGAAAAGAAGGTCTTTTCTTAAGGTTTCTTTTAGAACTCTTCTTCTCCATAAATCATGAGATTTTTTTATGAGAAAAATCAGATATCATAAGATCTGAAAACTAAAAAAATATCAAAAGAAGAAGATCTTCTCAAGTCCTAGCATAGAGATGTTTTCAAGATATCAATTATTGATGTACTGAAGGAGAAGATCTATCTTCTCTTAGGATCTTTTTCTATTAAATATTAATTTTAATTTTAGGAAGGTCAAAAGGTTTGACTTCTCCCTTATTTCTTCTCATATTCTTCATCTCTTAGAATATCCAAGAGATTCGAAGAATATTTTTTAGATTAACCATCCGGAGGAATCTGTAAGAAGCTAGCACTTCGAGCGGATCTTCATTCGATGAACTTCTGATTTTGTTGCAGCCTCGTGTGGATCGTCTATAGAGGCCAGACGTATGTGCAGCTCCAAAGGCAACAAAAAAAATCAACCATGGAGTTCTCGACCTGCATGAAGGTAAGAGATCTTATCTCTTCTTTTATCTAGATATGATCTAGGTTTTAGATCTGAAACTATTTCAAATCTAGGGTATTGATTTGATCAATACCAAATCTTTTATTTTTTAATTTATAAATTCAATATGACATGTTATACATCTTAATTATAGGGTTTAGTAATTTGATTACATATATTTGTAGATTAAATTATTTAATTTACATGTTCCGCTGCGTTATATTTTTAAAAATTTTTGAAATTCATGCATGAAACCCTGCACCTTTTCCAACATGGAGAATTCCAAGAAGGGCTATCTACAGATAGGCCATTGAATTTTTCTCTCTAAGAAGGATTATTCGACAACTTCTGAAGAGAGAGAGCGTATGAGCAGAGTCCCATATGCTTCGACCATGGGATCTATCATGTACGCCATGACATGTACAAGATCAGATGTGGAATACTCACTAGGAGTAGTGAGTAGATACCAATCTGATCCTGAAGAAAACTACTGAAAAGTGGTTAAAGCCATCTTTAAGTATTTGAGAAATACTAAGGACCAATAGTTGGTTCATGACGAGTCAGATCTGAAACTTGTGGGGTTCACAAACTCCATCTTTCAATCTGACCATGATGACAGTAGAAGCGTGTCAGGTTATATCTTTATTCTAAATGGTAGAGCCATCTGCTGGAAGAGTTTCAAGCAGCATACTGTGGCAGACTCTATTTGTGAGGTGGAGTACATCGCAGCATTGGATGCCACGAAGGAAGCTGTGTGACTGAGAAAATTCATCATCGAGCTCGGAGTAGCACCCTCCATCGATGGTCCGATCCTACTCTACTGCGACAGCACTGGTGCCATTGCTCAGGCAAAGGAACCCAAAGCACACCAATGGATGAAGCACATTTTGTGCCACTTCCATCTGATCCTGAAGATCGTGGATTGAGGTGACGTCGATCTTTAGAAGATTGATAGAAAGGAGAATTTGAATGACCCCTTCACTAAAGCCCTGGCGTTAAAGGAGTTCGACAATCACAAGTCGAAGATGGGTATTAGATACTGTGCCGAGTGGCTTTAAGACAAGTAGGAGTTGTTGGAAAATATGTTTCAAAAGCCAATCGTCAATCTGTTAATGGTTGAGCAACCTTATATTGTAATTGATTTGTTAATAAATAAAATATATTTTTGATATTTTTATCATAAGTTTTCATCTTCTAATAAACTCCATTATTGTGATGAAGTCCTTAGGACTATTTAGGTTCGATAAAGAGAGAATTTATCGATTAGTCCTTAAAACTGTTCACGATCAAATAATAGGCTGTTAATAAGGATGACAGCTTCTATCGAGCATAGATCGCTGTAGGCCATATGGATTGGTTGTCCTCTTAACCAAGGAGTGTGGAGACACTGGTATGGCATACAGGTGAGATATAAGGGTACATCATCATGGAACGTGACCAACTCCAGAGCATTCTACTGTCAAGAATATCTCTGATGGGATATAGATACAAGTGTCCCTTAGACCTGAGATCGCCTCAGTGACTTGCAAGCAACTCACTGTGCTTTGGTACTGGATTAACTAAATTTTTAATTCAGTGATGGAAGGCTTCTAGGCACAGTCAAGTACTTACGATGTCGGAGTGTGATCAAGATGGGATTGATCGCTCCAAGAGTTGGAGAAGAATGAGTCACTGTATTTCAATTTAGCAAAACTTTGGCCAGGATAATCCATCAGATGAATTTGATATTTTGAAATATAATGTAGACAACCTGATCAGAGTTGACAGTTGAACTCTGAGGTGTTCTATGAATATTTTGGTTAAGAAAATGAATTATATGGAAACTATATCCGCATGGATTCTAAGAATGTTGTTCTACACATTCGACCTATCTGACCGTCGGGTCGGGTACCATTGCTAGATGGTCACTTCGATTGATACAAAAATTTATTCCTGTGCTACCAACTTAGGTTCGGACCTATGAGGTCATACACATTAGAGTTCACAATTCGATCGGATGGTTGATCAACGATTAAGAATCATTCTAAGGTTAAACGATTAATATGATTGACATTTAACCTAGTGCAAGTGTTGCAGGAGGATCAATTAGCAATTCGATTGCTAATTAGCTTAATTTGATTAAGCCAAAGAGCTGAGATTAAGACTAATTAAATATAATTTAATTAGATTTAGTTTGAGCTTGATTGTATCAAGTTCAATTAATTTATTGGATAAGCCAAGTACAAAGAAAAACTAGTCCTAGTTCAAATAGGACTTGGGTCAACTTAATTTCTAATTTGATTAGAAAATTAAATCAGATTCAAATCTAATTTAATCTGATTAAATTAAGTTCTTAATTGGATTAAGATCTATTTTAATTAAGTTAATTTGGTTTTGGTTTGATTTGGTTTGAGAAACCAAATTTGAACAAGTCATAGATTAAATCTTTGTAAGACTAGGATTCCACCTTGCACCACCTTAGCCCCCCATGCCCACTCTCTCTTATCCTATACCCACTCTCTCTTATTTTGTATGATAAAACCCTCTCTCCCAAGTCTTCACACATGCCCAAAACTTTTCTCTCTTTCTCTCTTACATGGAATGTGGTTGTGGATCAAGTCAAAGTAGGAATTAGTTTGGATTTCAAATTCTATGAGATAGAGTTTTAGGAAACCAAAACTCTTTTCTTATGACACTGATTTTATCCAAATTTTTTTTAAAATTTTTGTGACTTTTATGGCATATAATATGCGCCCTTTGTTGGTGGTCCACGGCAGAAAAAGAAGGAGGAGATGCCCAAGAGTTGGGCGCCCCTTGTCTTGCCTTGTTTGGATAATTCTTGACTAGATATTTAACCTAGACAAAGACTCTTCATATCTCTCTATTTAAAATAATTTTTTTCATGAAATATTTATATAATATAGAGAATTGAGAGATCTTTGGGGCATCCAAAAATCAAGGAGAAAGAGTCTTGGGGTGTAGAGATCTAATAGACACAAAACTAGGTGTCTGGGTTAGAGCAAAGAGAAGAAGAAGAGGGTCTTCTTCTAGAGTTGCTGGGTTCATCCCTTCCCTTTCTCCATCTATAAGTTTTTTTAGAGTGTCTCATATAAAACTTCTTCTCCTACTTCTCATCTTTGGAAGAGTCCAAATCAAGAAGAAGGAGGCATCTGATCGACCATCAAAGAAGGATTAGCGCAGTACTAGCATACTGTGCTGATTTCCTAGACCATAATTTTTGATCGTGATTTGTAGTCTTGTGTGGACGACTCCTAGAGGCCGGATGTATGTGTGGCTTGCAACATCATCCTCAAGCCCGGATCAGCAAAGTTAGAATTTCTAACTTGCAAGGTAATAGATCTGATCTATTATATTTTATATACATTAGATGTAGTATAGAAACATATTGATATAAGCAACATGTAGTTCTTGCTCTTTATATTTTAATTTTTGATTTAATATTATATAATAATCATGTAATAGGATCTTAGATCTAGAGATTTTCTGATTTTATAAGATAAATTTTGATTTATTTTAGTCTTTCGCTGCCTAATCTTGAAAAAGTTTCAAGATCTAACCCTGAAACCCTAGATCTGGTTCCTTCAGGAGAGTGTCCGTAATTTAGTAGATGAATAAATTTTTGGGACAACTCATCCACCTTACTATGGATCTCATAGATTTCATCTCTATTGAATCTATAAATGGATGTATGAGGGGCATAAGTGTAAGAAAAATGTGTGAAATACTCCCTCAATTGGCAAGAAGGTTCAGCCTCAACGGATGCAGCCATATTTTCAGACCAAATAGTCCTATCAGGTTTTTATTTTTATATATTTATATATATATTTGAAAGAAAAGAGAAGAGAGGGAGAAGAATTTTAAAAGATGAGAGTCCAGAGAGTCCCAAAGCTACGAGAGATAGATGAGAAGAGTTTTATATGTGTTAGCAATCATGTTATACAAACAATCCTAGCTAAGAGTTATCCAAGATCTAAACAGTTTCTAACTACCAAAATTACCTTCAAGCCCTCCAAGTGCGAACCTAACCAACCAACTGATCAGATAAGTATAAGGTTGGTGGGGATCCTCCTGTTGCTTTTCTTAAACCCCAACTAAGTGGTCAGATCAACGAACAAAATTAATTAAATAACCATCTTTCTATGGGACGTAGTTTTGGAACCACTTTTTTAGACACCAACTGATCAACTAGGCCCGATCCGATTCAACTTTCTGGGTTACTTGTCCTATTGAGCTCGAGTTCCTTAGGGACTGACATCTAGTTAATTTTAATTTAGAGGCTTGGATTAATGCAAATGTAGGATGGTGGTTTGTGGGCTAAGAGAGGATGATGAAATCTCCATCTTATGTTATTTATAGGTTATGCCCTTAAGATGTTTTATAGAAATATGCAATGTAAAAAGAAAAGATGTCCAATACAAGTAAGAAGCTTTTAAGGTTTAATTAGTTTTTCTATTTTAGTTAAGTATTATGTGGTGTTTTTATTTTTTTTTTGTTATATTATATTTAAGCAAGAAGGAATAAGAGATAAGTTTTAAATTGAGTTAATTAGATGTGAGAAGATCTAGAGAGTCTAACCTAAAAAAAAAAAACTAAATTAAGTTAGAAATATAAGGCAACTAGATATTCTATAATTAAAGCAAAAAATCAAATCTATTATTTATGATAGTCAATTAAAAGATAGAAAGTTAAATCTATATAAAAGGTAGAAAATTATTTTATTAGAAAGACAGTAAAGCAATCTAAAGTAAGAAATAAAGATCTAGAAAGCAGTATAATATAATTTTTTTTATATTTTATAGATTTTTTTGATTTTTTTTTCAAAATAATTATGGCAAGCTCTCCGATAATGGTACTAAAATTTGATACATGTCGTAGTACATCAAAATTAATCCTACTCACTACTATGTAGATAGGATGAGTCAAGATCATATTCATAGGGATCTTAGTCTGATTGTTTCAAAAATTAAAAAAAAAATAGATTGAGAGAAACTAATAAAGAGACAACGAAATTGCATTAAAAAGATTTTTTATTAATCTAAGAAAATATACATAAAAAAAAGATAAAAATATGATACAAGATAATTAACTCCAAATTAAATCTTCTAGCTGTATCCGATGGTAGGTGTGCTTCTTTGAATCCTTCATCTTTTTTCATGCAGACAGCAGTAGGATGGTTGGAAGGCTTGGTCTAGAAACTCTAAGAAAGAAAGGTGGATAGAAATATAGAGATAAAAGAGAAGAAGGATAGCAGCACTATGATTAAGACCTCTCCTAGATTTGGTAGAAGGAATACTAGGGTTAAGACCTCCCTTAGTCTTTTTGGGATGTGGAGAAAAAAGAAAAAAAGAGAGGGATGGCATCCAGATAGACTTCTTGGGTGTGAGGCTTCCCAAGCAAGAGGGGGGCGGCATAGGCTTATATAGGGAGAGGGAGAGGAGGCACCATGAATAAGGACCATTGGATCTAGGGTTTGGTTTCTTAGCCTTTGGATCATATTCCTTATTGGCTCCATTGATTTTCTTCCTATTTTGCATCCATGAGTTGGCATCTTGAATTAATCTCCCTTGGATCTTCATTAGTTGCTTCTCATCCATTGATCTTTAAATCGTGTCACACTTGGATCCATGTGAAAGATTATCTTCTAATCTGGATCCTTGAATTTTGAGAGCTTGCATCTAATCCCTTCATGAGTAAGTCGTGTTCACACTCGAATTTGTTTAGCCCTTGAGCTGGTTGCCTGGTTCGTCCAAATCTGAGCCAATTTAAATCCAATTTGAGTTGTATAAGCCCAAACTCTTGATTACCTATAAAATAGACTAGAGAGCATTAAATTTTTAATAAATAAGAAGTAATTAAATAAAATATTATGCCTCTAGTGACTTAATCTAAGTGTTTATCAGGGACTGACCTATGCAGCTATCTACTAATCCATCACTACAGCCGCATCCCGAGGAAGAAACTCACGCTCCACCGATGGTGGGCATGATCAATATGATCTTGATAGGATTGAGACTGTGGAGGGCAGATGACTCAAAAGGTTTCTCCAAATGTCAGTGAGGAAATGATGACATCATTTTTTTCGAAGAAGATCTACGAGGAGTCCCAATGCCTCATAACGATGTTATTGTTGTATCTATGACAATAGCTAACTACGATGTAAAATAATATCTTGTTGATAATAGAAGCTCAGTTAATATGATTTTCTCTGATGCTTTCTTTTGAATGCAATTTTCTACTAACTAACTAAAATCAGTCAACATACCTTTAATAGGATTTATCGGTGACTTAATCAAAATTGAAGGAGAGATAGAACTCACCGTCACTGTCGGGCAACAACCTCAGCAATCAACCATGCAATTGAACTTCCTCATCATCCGGGTCCCGTCTACCTATAATGTGATATTGGGATGACCTATACTAAATGCGCTCCGAGCAATTGCTTCAACATATCACTTGCTCGTATGCTTTTCGATGAAGAACGAGATTGGTGAAATGAAAAAGGATCAATAGTTAGCCGGACAATATTACTTAACTGTGATCAAAGAAAAGAAGCCAATTGAAACTCTTCCCATTAACGAACTAGATCGAAGAAAAAAAGAAAGTTAGGGAGAACCTGCAGAGCAACTCATCTCAGTACCCCTCAACGACGAGGATCCAGCTAAAACCATCCAAGTCGAATCTTCGTTGAGCAATGATCTGTGGAAAGAACTTGTGACCTTTCTAAGGAAGAATACTGATATTTTTGATGATCTATCTCAGACATGTCGAGCATCCCTCCTGATATAATTATTCACCAACTAAATATTGACGCCAAGCACGATCCAATGAGACAAAAGAAAAGAAATTTTGCTCCCAAGCGATAGAAAGCCATCAACAAAGAAGTCAATAAGTTGCTGGCAGCTGGCTTCATTCATGAGGCAAGCTATCCTGATTGGCTCATGAATATCATGATGGTCAAAAAGGCAAATAGCAAGTGAAGGATATGCATCGACTACACCGACTTGAATAAAGCTTGTCTAAAAGATAACTTTTCACTTCTTCAGATTGATCAACTAGTCAATGCTACTTCAGGCCGTCAGTTGTTAAGCTTTATGGATGCTTCTTTGGGTACAATCAAATCTGATTGGCATCCGAGGATAAGGAGAAGATAGAATTTATTACCAACAAAAGATTGTGCTATTACAAAGTTATGCCTTTCAGTTTCAAAACTGTCGGAGCTACATATCAAAAGTTGGTCAACAAAGTCTTCAAGAATTAGATCAGTCGCAACATAGATATCTATGTCGATGACATGCTCATAAAGAGCAATGAAGCTTCTCTCCATATCGACGACCTAACGGAAGCATTCAATGCCTTAAGGAGACATTAAATGAAATTAAACCCGACTAATTGCACCTTCGGCATCACTTCAAAAAAGTTTCTCGATTTTATGGTGACAAAGCAAGGCATCGAGGCTAACTCCAAGAAGATCAAGGTTGTTCTGGACAAGAAGCCATCAACTTCTCAATGAGATATTCAAAAATTGGTAGGACGCATTGCGTCTTTACTCCAATTTATCTCCAAGTCTGTAGAGCAGTGCCTCTCCTTCTTTAAAATTCTCAAGCAAATAAAAGACTTTACTTGGACTGAAGAATGTCAGAAGGCTTTCGATAATTTGAAGCAATACTTAAGCTCTCCTCCACTCCTGACAAAGCCAAATATCGATGAGATACTATTCATATATTTGGTTACGACTTCTGAAGCTATCAGCTCGATGCTTGTTCGAGAAGAAAATAAAATGTAAAAACCCATCTACTACACAAGTTGAGTCTTGCATGGGGCCGAAACAAGGTATTCTCGAATTGAAAAAATCATATTCATAATTATTATGACTATTCGATGATTGCACCCTTACTTCCAGGCTCATGTGATAAAAATCCTGACTGATCTACCCCTAAGAATTCTACTCCAACAGTCAGATACTTCAGGGAGGATGGTCAGATGGACGATCGAACTCAATGAGTTCAATCTTTTTTATATTCCATGATCTTAGATAAAGGCTCAAATACTTGCCGACTTTATTATCGAGTACATGCCAATCGATGATAGTCAAGTCAAGGATCAACCTCAAGAAGAGACTTTGGAGTCAGCATGGATTCTTCATGTGGATGGAGCTTCAAACGCCCAAGGATATGGTATGGGTCTCATTTTAACCAACATCGATGGGATGGTGATCGAGTATGCTCTTTGATTTGATTTGGAAACTTTTAACAATCAACTCAAGTATGAAACATTGATAACAGGGCTAAAGATAGCCGAAGATCTCGATGTAAAATGTCTAAAGATGTTCACCAATTTATTACTGGTTGTCGGACAATCTCGAGGAAAATATGAGGTCTCAGATCCTATTCTTCTTAGGTATCTACAGAAGCTTAAATCTCTACAAGCAAATTTTAACAACTTCGAGATCTTCCACATCTCCCACTTGGAGAATGCCTGAGCTGATTCTTTATCCTGACTCGCTACTTCTAGCTATGGTGAATTGAAAAAAATCTTTATTGAACATCTAGAGAATCCAAGTATTGACCCTGAAAAAGAAGTACATCAAGTCCATATCGATCATGAACCAAGCTGGATTAACCCATCCATCGAATTCTTAACTAATGGAACCTTATCGACTGACCCTATTGAGGTGCACTGACTAAAGAGATTGATGGTTCAGTATGTGATAATCAATGATCAGCTTTATTGAAGATCGATGTCTCTGCCCCTACTCAAGTATCTTCGACCTTTCAAAGCCAACTATGCTCTTCGAAAGGTGCACGAAGATATTTGTGATAACCACTTGGGGGGCAAGTCGTTATTGAAGAAAAAATGGATAGTTCAAAGCATGTATTTTTAAAATTTTATAGCAGAATAATAAAAGATTAAATATTTTAATCTTTTAAATATACTTTAAATTAGATCTAAACTATTATTAAGGATCTATGATATAAAAAATTTACATATAAAATATGATATAAAATAAAAAATTATATCGATTACATCGATGCCTTGAATCTGATATAACCTTTAGATCATATTGATTGAGTTCAGAACTCATCACCTTTTCATGAATCGATGATCTCCACTACTAGTAGGTGTGGTATGAAGCTTTTATTGATGTCAAGCAACCACATAGGTCATCCGACCTCTACAGATCATCCACTCGAAGCTCTGATTAGATCTTCCTTTGCAAGAGTGCTAGCTCGCATCGAAGACTCTGAATGGCTGATCCAAGCTCCTTTCTTCAAATCTCCCAAACTCCTCCAGATCAGAAGATGAAGCTTTATGAGGAGGTGGTGGTGTGAAAGATTGGACAAGACTTACTCTTATATTTTCTTCTCACAAAATCTAGAGTAGAAACCCTAGAACCCACAACTCATGCCCGAGAGGAAGAATACTTCCTCTGTTTCTCACGCACGGAAGCCCAACCCACTCTTAACATTTTACATCCCCACTCTCAGGTTTCTCACACCAAAAATCACTTCTAACCTCGCATAAAACTGATCTCCTTTTAAGGTTGGTGTCCCATGGAAGATAAAGATAAGAAAGAGGCAGTTTCGGTTCAAATTCAAACGTTGGTTGATCCTTATCACCAATTCAAATCAAATTTAAATTAAATTTTAAACTAAATTTTATCTTCATCTTATAAACTCGTTGACCAATATCAGAATGATATAAAAAATCTCATGCAAAAATACTTTATGCATGGAGAAATGTGGTGGCGTGAAGAGGAGAGTCCAACTCAATTTGGACTCTAAGTTTTCATTTAAATTCAAACCCATTTGAGCTCAAATTTAAACCAACTAATTTTTAATTCAAAAAAAATTAGATGAAGATATAAAAAAGACTTCTGGGTATGAAAAAAATTATGTAAAAATATTTCTCACATGAAGAATAAGAGGGCACAGAGAAAGGAGGTGCAAGAGATTCAAATTTGAATTATTTCTCATTCAATTAGATTCCTAACCCAAGAAAATTAGGTTAAACCCAATTGGACTACTAAATCTAATCTAATTAAATAGCAAATAGCTTCAATTAAATCTTAATCTAATCAAAAATTAATTGAGTTCAAGTTCTGATCATATCAGAAATCGAACACCCTTAGCGATTAGGTCATCTCATAACCTAATTGGATCAAATCAAATTGAATCCAATTCAATTAGATTTGATCCAAAACTCAATGCTTAATCAAATTGAGTTAATTAGTAATCTAATTACTAATCAATCCTTCTATAATTCACCAACAATAAGTAAATTAATTTATTACAACTTTTGCATAGGATTAATCATCAATCGAATTGACTGTTTTACTCTAGAACGATTCTTAATCGCTGATCAGTCATATGATCAGTCAAAAACTTCTTTTGAGTGTGATCCCATAGGCTCGAACCCAAATCGATAGTATAAAAATAATCTTTCTATACCAATCAAAGTGACCATCTAGCAATGATATCCGACGTCTGGATAGGTCGAAAGATTGTAAAGCATCATTTAAGAACCTACTGGCACATGATTACCGTATAATTCATCCCTTTGATCCAAATGCTCAAAGTGACCTAAGGTTTAACTGCCAACCCTGATATGGTCATCCATATTATAATTCAATTTTCAAAATCCATCACATAAATTATGTCGATCAAGATTTTACTGAATTGAAACACTGATACATTAACTCCTACTTATTCAGAGGGGTCAATTCCATCTTGACTTATACACCGACTTCGCAAGTACTTGACTGTATCCAAAAATCTTTCATCACTGAATTAAAAATTCAAGTAGTGTAGCACCAAAGCACAGTGAGTTGCTTACAGGTCACCATGGTGATCTCAGATCGGAGGGATACTTATACACATATCCTTCGTGAGCTACTCTTAACAGTAGAGTACTCAGCAATTAGTCATGTTCGGTGAGATGTACTCCTACGTCTCACTTGCATGCTATACTAGTGTCTCCACACTCCTTGATTAAGAGGACAACCAATATACATGGCACACAACAATCTATATTTGATATAGCTATCATCCTAATAATAGTATATTATTTGATTATGAACTTAAGGTTTAAAAACTAAATGATATATCCTCTTACATCGAATCAAATAGTCCTAAGAACTTCATCACATAACAGGAGTTCAAAATAAGATATACATAGTGATAAAAAATTTAAATAATATTTATTAATTCAATAATTTATATATAATTATAATAATAAGCTCAACCGTCAACAGGCTGATGATTGGCTTTGGGACATAATTTTCAACAACTCTCACTTGGACTAAAGCCAATCGGTACAGTATCGTATACTCATCTTTGATTTGTAGTCTTCAAACTTCTTGACACTGAGGACTTTAGTAAATGGATCGGTCAGGTTCTCCTTTCTGTTGATGTTCTGAAGCTCGACATCACCTCGATCTACGATCTCCTAGACCAAGTGGTAGCAGCGCAGAATGTGCTTGGTCCATAGATGTGATTTCAATTTCTTTGCTTGAGTAATAGCGCTAGTGCTGTCGCAGTACAACAAGACGGGACCATCAAGAGAGGGTGCCACTCTGAGTTCATTAATGAACTTTCGTAACCACACAGCTTTCTTTGCAGCATCGGATGTCGTGATATATTCTACCTCGTAAGTAGAGTCGGCCACAGTATGCTGCTTGGAATTTTTTCAGCAGATTACTCCATTCAGGATATAAATATATCTCGACACGCTCTTGCTGTCATCATGATCTGACTGAAAATTGAAGTCTGTAAACTCCATAAGTTTTAAATCAGATTCTCCATAGATAAGCCACTTATTTTTAGTATTTCTCAAATACTTAAGGATGGTCTTTACAACCTTCCAGTGATTCTCATTTGGATCGGACTGGTATCTGCTCACTACTCCTAGTGAGTATGTCACGTCTGATCACGTACATGTAATGGCATACATAATAGATCCCACTGTCGAAGCATATAAAATTCTACTCAAATGCTCTCTCTCTTGAGGAGTTGTCAGGCAATCACTCTTCGAGAGAGAAATTTCTTAGCCTATCGGAAGTAGCCTTTCTTGAAATTCTTCATGCTGAACTTTTTCAGCACAGTATCAATGTACGTCGACTGGGATAATCCAAGCAATCTTTTAGATCTATCTCTATAGGTCTTCATCCCAAGGATGAAGGATGCTTCTCCCAAGTCTTTCATAGAGAACTATGATGACAATCAAACTTTTATTCCCTATAATGCATAGATGTCATTCTCGATTAAGAGAATGTCATCAAATATAAAAAAAAAAAATACTATCACAGAGTTATTAACTCACTTATATATGCAAGATTTCTCTCTATTCTTAATGAAGCCATACGTTCTGATCACTTTATCAAAATACATATTCCAACTCCGAGATGTCTGCTTAAATCCATAGATGGATCTCTGAAGCTTGTACATCTTAGACTCATCTATGGATATGAAACCTTCAGGTTATATCATATATACCTCTTCTTTTAGCTCTCTATTTAGGAAGCCTATTTTCATATCCATTTGTCAGATTTCATAGTCCAGATGTGCTGCTATCGCAAGCATGATCCGAATGGACTTGAGCATTGCCACAGGAGAAAATATCTCATCATAGTTAATACCATAATATTGATGGTAATCCTTAGCAATCAGACAAACTTTATAAGTCTCTACCTTTTCGTCTACACCCCTCTTCCTTTCGAAGATCCACTTACATCCTATAGGTTTTATCCCTTCAAGTAGGTCAATCAATGTCCATACATTGTTGACTTTCGTAGACTTTATTTTGGATTTCATGGCTTCAGCCACTTATCGGAGTCAGACCTCTACATTGTATTCATATAGATGATCGGATCCTCATTGTTATCATCGAGTTCAACTGGATCTCCATCCCAGACTAAAAAATCATAGTATCTATCCGGTTGACACAGTACTCTATCAGATCTTTTTAAAGATGTTTCTACAATAGATTTTGAATTTGATCTAATCAAATCCGACTCTATAGGTTTACTAGATTGTGTTGGTTCTTCTACCGATCGAACTTCATCAAGTTCAATCTTTGAGGCATTAGTTCCTTCGCTAAGAAACTTCTTTTTTAAAAAGACTGCCTTATTGCTGACGAACACCTTCTGTTCGTCAGCAAGGTAGAAGTAATATCTCTTGGTCTCTTTTGGGTACCCTACAAACAGACACTTGTCAGACCTAGGTCCAAGCTTATTAGTTTTTAAATATTTGATATAAGTCAAACATCCCCAAATCCTAAGGTGAGAGAGTGCTGGCTTACGTCCTGTCCACATCTCATATGGTGTTTTACTAACATACTTACTCAAAATTTTATTTAAAATATAACAAGCTGGCTCAAGTGTATATCCTCAAAAGAAGATCGACAGACGTGCAAAGCCAATCATGGACCGAACCATGTTAAACAGGGTTCGATTCCTCCTTTCTAATACACCATTATGCTGTGGTGTTTCAGGAGGAGTCCATTATAAAAGAATCTTATTCTCTTCTAAGTATGTCAAAAACTTACTTGAGAGGTATTCTCCTCTTCGATCGAACCGAAGAGTTTTAATATTCTTTTCAGTTTGTTTCTCTACTTTATTATAAAATCATTTGAATATTTTAAACGATTCTGACTTATGTGTTATTAAGTAGATGTGTCCATACCTCATTAGGTCATCTATAAATGTAATGACATAATAATATCCACCTCTGACACTAGTGTTCATCGGTCCACATACATCAGTATGTATCAGACCTAGAACTTCACTAGCTCGTTCATCTTTTTCAGTAAAAGATGACTTGATTATTTTTTTAAGAAGACAGGACTCACAAATTGGGAGTGATTCATAATCACTGACTTCAAAAATTCTCTCTTGTGCCAACCTGTTTATTCTGTTCTTGTTAACATGACCTAACCTACAATGCCAAAGGTAGATATCGGAGACATCACTAATTCTGGGATATTTGCTAGACATGTATATTACACTAACAGGTTGTGACAATATATAAATACCATTGTTCAGCTGTCCATTTATCACATTAACACTATTCATAATGATATTAAAATTATTTTTTTTATTAAAATTTCATAACTATACATAACCAAAAGGCCTATAGAAATAATATTCAATAAAAAGGAAGGACAAAAGTGACATTCACTTAGAACAATTACATTAGACTTGAATACAAGCTTAATAGTCTCTGACACAAGAACTGAAACTGATCTTTCATCTCCAACATTAAGGAACCTTTCGCCCTCTTCAAATCTCCTACTGACCTGCAGACTCTGCAATGAATTGTAAATATTAAAAGAGCTTCTAGTATCTAATATTTAGATAATAGAATCATAAATTGAGAAATTACAAGATAATATCATATAATTACCTTATCCAGCAACAACTTGCTTCTTTTCCGACCTGTTCGGATCCAGAGAGGCAATGTATTGAGGATAATTCCTCTTTCAGTATCCCTACTTCTTGCAGTAGAAGCATTCTACCTGACTCTGATCGAACTTAAATTTTTTGGTCTGACAGAGCTTCAGTGCCCCAATACTTTGCATCATTTTCTTATTTTTCTTGTTCTTCTTTTCTTCCTTAAAGGGTCGATGTCCAAAAAAAGATCCTCCAACAACATTCACCCACTCTTTATGGAGTTGGTGATCCTTCTCAAAGTTCTGCAACAACCCCAGCAAACCGTGGTAGTTGACTACAAACTTTATCATTCGAAAATGAGTAAGAAAAGGGAGGTAGAACTTATGTAGAGAGTTCAGAATAGCATCTTTCTCCAACTACTCATGGAGGAAAAAATCAAGCTTGCTTAGGCACTCAATCATCTCGATCATATGCAATACATGATCAGTGACTGATGCTCCTTCCCTCACTCGAGCGTTGAAGATGGTACAACTAGTCTTATACCTCTCAACATCGTCGAGTGTGCCAAAAGATTTGTTCAATATTTACAACATATCCTATGGCAGAGCATTCTTAAAATGATGGCTGAACTCATCATTCATTGTCGCCAGCATAATACAATGAACCGTAGTTCGATCATTGAGCCATTTTTGATAAGTGTCTCTGACCTTGCCACGTGCGTTCAGAGCTGGCTCCTCAAGTACCGGATCTGTCAACACATACAAGATCCGTTCGTGCTTTAAAATAATTTTGAGCTTTCGATATCAGCTATCAAAATTTAGTCCCATCAGTTTATCACTATCTAATAGTGATCAAAGCGACAAGGTGGTGGCCGTAACTGCAAAAAAAAATCAGAACCTAATTAGTATATGAATTGATTAAGCCTAAAGATATAAATTTTAGTCTAAAGATTCTCTCACTATTTTATTCGAATTAATAGCCTCTACTTTCAATTCGAGGAATTACATTAATTTCTTAGTAGGTACTAGAAACCACATGAACTACACATGGGCCCGAGTGTGCCTCGGCCAATCCTTATGCACCATGGATAGATTCTTAACTAATTATTTTATCAAATAATTTTTAGTATTTAATTTAATCCCAGATACCTCTTCAGCAAGCGTGTGGCGCCTCCACTGAAGTTCTGATTAGGTCCAACCATTAACATACCAAATTTAGTGTATCTAACAAATGAGTGACTAGATCTGAGTATGGCTCGACCAACCTGACCATCATCAAAAAGACACAACTAAATCAACATATTATGAAAGATAATTCCGACAGCCAGATGAGCACCAGATATGTGGCACCTCCAATGATCATCTAAACTGTTGGACTCATTATCACCCAACTTAATGGGAGGCTATGATCCAGTTATCACCATAACTATTTTATTTTTAGGGATCTAATAATTTTAGAAGATTTAATTAGTTGAATTGAGAGAAGAGAAAAGACTTGACTAGTTAATCTTAATCCTCCCACTGACTTCACTAAGTCAAATTAAAGAAGATTAGGCAAAAATTGATCCAGTCAATCAGATATAAATCCTCTCACTAACTTTACCAAGTCATGAAGAGAACTCAAGACAAGTTGAACTAGGGGTACCTAAATCAGTCATACTGATTTCCTAGTTAGCATGGGTCAACTCCAATCATTAAGTGATCTAACCAAAATATGATTTACTATATTGGCCAGATAAGTGAGATCGGTGGAAGGAATATGCCATTAACTCGACATAGACTCAATTTATGTGAGTAGCTCCCAATTAATGATCATCGATCAAAGCTGCCATACTTACCTTAGACATCAATTGGTTAGTCATTTTCAATTTGATCAACTTATAGATTTAGATTCGATCATGGAGCTACGATCAAAGTCTATATTGATCTAATCAAAGATATAGACTTGACCAACTACAACAATTAAAATTGATCAAAAGAAAAAATTGATCCAATCAGAATTAACTTTTACATAGATTTGATCAATTACTAACATAATCTATTATCAATGATTTCTAACCTTAGGTCTAACCTAGTTAAATGGACTAGACTCGAAATAACCCATTAACCTATGAATTATAAAATTAATACTTTAGATCTTTGATTCTCAAATCTAGATCGCTTAATTCTTAATTAAGTTTTGGGCTGACATGAGTTTGGGTTCGATATTTGAAAATAATTTTTAATTTTATAAAATATTTTTTATAATCAATTATCTAATGATCAAAATTTTAATTTCAGATCTAATATATATTATTTTAGATCTAAAATAAAATTTTAAAATTTTTTTCATTATTCATCTCATGAAAAAGACCGTACAGCACCCCTATACGTCATAAGAGATCTCATCGAATGGATAAATAGGATTGTGAAATCTTGATTTCTTCTATGATCGAATGGTTATGAGGATCTATCCAATCAAATTACTATGCTACTCAGATTTAAAATTAATTATTTAGATCTAATCTAAATAATTAAAATCAAATTATATGTAAAAAGTTTATGTCATAAGAAATCTTGCTTTGATACCATCTGAAGGAAAGATGTGTAGTTCAAAGCATGTATTTTTAAAATTTTACAGTGAAATAATAAAAAATTAAATACTTTAATCTTCTAAACATATCTTAGATCAGACCTAAACTATCATTAAAGATCTATGACATAAAAAAATTACATATAAAATATAATAAAAAATAAAACATTACAGATCATCTTTTCACAGATCGATGATCTCTACTGTTGGTAGATATGGTACGAAGCTCTCACTGATATCAAGTAGCCATACAGATCATCCGACCTCTACAAATCATCCACTCAAAGTACTGATCGGATCTTCCTTCGTGAGAGTGCTAGCTCGCGTCGAAGGCTCTCGATGGCTGATCCAAGCTCTTTTCTTTGGATCTCCCAGACTTCTCTATATCAGAACATAAAGTTTTACAAGGAGGTGGGGTTGTGGAAGATTGGACAAGACTCACTCTTGTATTTTCTTCTCATAAAATCTAGAGTTGAAACCCTAGAACCCACTGCTCACGTCCGAGAGGAAGAACACTTCCTTTGTTTCTCACGCACGAAAGCCCAACCCACTCTCAACTTTTCACGTACCCACTTTTAGGTTTCTTATACCAAAAATTACTTCTAATCTCACACAAAACTAATCCCCTTTTAAGGTTGGTGTCCCATGGAAGATAAAGATAAGAAAGAGATAGTTTCGGTTCAAATTCAAATGTTAGTTAATCTTTATCACCAATTCAAATGAAATATGAATTAAATTTTGAACCAAACTTTATTCTCATCTTATGAACTTAGAGAGAGATCAACCAACATAAGAATGGTGTAAAAAATCTCATGCAAAAATACTTTATGTACGGAGAAATATGGCGGCGTGAAGAGGAGAGTCCAACTCAATTTGGACTCAAGATTTTCATTCAAATTCAAACCCATTTGAACTCAAATTTAAATCAATCAATTTCTAATTCAAAAAGAATCAAATGAGAACATGAAAAAGGCTTCTAGGCATGAAAAAAAGTATGTAAAAATATTTCTCATATGAAGAATAAGAAGGCACAGAGAAAAGAGGTGCAAGAGATTCGAATTCGAATTATTTTCTCATCCAATTAGATTCTTAACCCAACCAAATTAGATTAAATCTAATTAGACTACTAAATCTAATCTAATTAGATAGTAAATAATTTTGATTAAATTTAAATCAAATCAAAAATTAATCGAGCTCAAGTCCTGATCATATCAGGAATCGAACATCCTTAGTGATTAGGTCATCTCATAATCTAATCGGGTCAAACCAAATTGAATCTAATTCAATTAGATTTGATTCAAAACTTAATACTCTATTAAATTAAGTTAATTAGTAATTTAATTACTGATCAATCCTTCTATAATTTACTAATAATTAGTAAATTAATTTATTATAACTTTTGCATAGGGTTAATCATCAATCAAATTGATTATTTTATCCTAGAATGATTCTTAATCATTGATCAGCCATATGATCAGTCAAAATTTTTTTTTGAGTGTGACCCTATAGGCTCAAACCTAAGCTGGTAGTATAAGAATAATCTTTTTATACCAATTAAAATGATCATCTAGCAATGATACCCGACGTTCGGATAGGTCGAAAGATTACAAAGCATCATTCAAGAATCTATTGGTATATGGTTACCGTATAATTCATCTCTTTGACCCAAATACTTAAAGTGACCTAAAGTTTAACTGTCAACCCTGATATGGTCATCTACATTATATTTTAATTTTTAAAATTCATCATATGGATTACCTCGATCAAGATTTTACTGAATTGAAATACACTGATACATTAACTCTTACTTATTCAGAGGGGTCAATTCCATCTTAACTCACACACCGACTTCGCAAGTACTTGACTGTGCTTAAAAATCTTTCATCACTGAATTAAAAATTCAGGTAGTCTGACACTAAAGCATAGTGAGTTGCTTACAAGTCACCATGGTGATCTCAGATCGGAGAGATACTTTTACTCATATCCTTTGTGAGCTACTCTTGACAGCAGAGTACTCAGCAATTGATCACGTTCAGTGAGATGTACTCCTATGTCTCACTTGCATGCCATGTTAGTGTCTCCACACTTTTTGGTTAAAAGGACAACTAACGTACATGGCACACAATGACCTATACTTGATATAGCTATCATTCTAATAATAGTATATCATTTGATCGTGAATTTAAGATTTAAGAACTAAACGATATATCCTCCTATATCGAATCAAATAGTGTTAAGGACTTCATCACATAACAGGAGTTCAAAATAAAATATACATAGTGATGAAAAAATTAAATAATATTTATTAATTTAATAATTTATATATAATTATAATAATAAGCTCAATTGTTAACAAGCTGATGATTGACTTTAGAACATAATTTTCAATAGTTATCCTATAAAATTCTTTGACAAAGATATTATTGATCGATCATACAAAAGATGCTGCTGACTTAGTATAGAAGTGCAATCAGTGTCAAAGTTTTGTCAATACTCAAAGACTTTTATCAAGTCATTTTATAACCATCTCGGCACCTTGGCCATTTGATCAATGGAGAGTGAACATATTCGGTCCTTTTTCACCTACTAGTAGATAAAGAAGGTTCATCATTATAGCCATCGACTACTTCATAAAGTAGGTGGAAGCTGAACCACTGGCATAAATTATGGAAAAGGAGACTACCAACTTTCTATAAAAATCTATCATTTGTCAATCTGGTCTACCCCAAGTAATCATCACTGACAACAGTCGATAATTCAACAATATCAAATTTGAAAAGTTTTATGCTAAGTACTACATCATCCACAAACTCACATTGGTTGGGCATCCATAATCTAATGGAGAAGCTGAAGTGACTAATAAGATGATATTACGAGGCCAAAAAATAAGAATTGGCCAAGCTAAAGAAAATTGGGCCAACAAACTCTACAATGTCCTATGATCTTACCGAACAACTCCTTGGATCCCGATCAGAGAGACTCCTTTCAAATTGGCTTTCGAGACAGAAGCCATGATCCCGATGGAAATTGATCGACCTTCAACTCAGGTAGAACACTATGATGAATCGACCAACTTGGACAAATGATGAACTGATCTAGACTTGCTTGATGAAACTCAGAGATAAGCTCAACTAAAGATGGCATCCTATCAACAAATGATAGCTCGATACTACAATTCTTAAGTCAAGCCCAAGATCTTTCGAGTAGGAGATCTTGTCCTTAGAAGAGCTGAAGTTTTCAAACCAACCGAACAAGAAAAACTCTCCAAATTGAGAGAATCCCTATAAAATATCGACAATTCTACGATTAGGGGCATACAAAATTGAGAACTTGGACGGCATAAAAATTCTTCAAATTTTGAATGCCGAGAATCTATGAGTGTACTACCAGTAAGATTACCTTATGAATAAAAAATTTTCTTTTCTATAAATACTATGCCGACTAGTTTCAATATTCGATACTTAACCAAATAAAATAGTTGCTTGACACCCAGCCATACAATTGCATCATTAGTTAGTATCCGATGAAATATTATTCGACTAACACCCGATTAACGAAAAAGCAAAATAAAAAGCTAACATTTGATTAGCTAAGGAAGTTAGTCAGCTTGCACCCGACTAACTAAGGATCAAATGGTCAGGAATAATCTACAACTAAGTTTCGATTCGATGGAATAATCTATGACTATTCAACAGAATAATCTACGCCTATGTATCAAATCCAATGAAGTGTTCTACAAAAACTGACTACTTGACTTAAAAAATTTTTAAGTCCACTCGGTTATGGGTTTATAACTTCCTACAGACTATCCTACTTAGTCTTACTGACTATTTTCCTTAGTCATTCCACAAAAATAAGTGAACAAAGAAGGGAGATATGCAAGTCAGAATTGAAAGAAGATTTTTATTTTATTATAAAAAGGAGTTCAGTACAAAGCTGAGGAATGAAAAAGATATCAAGCAAAAAAGGCAAAAAGAGTCTAAGAAGATGGAGGATGGTCTTCTTCATCAACTTCCTCATCGCTCCCTGAGCGTTCTTCTTTGGGAGCATTCTTAAGCTGAAGACTGCTCAAGTCCAACTTGGGCTGCATCCGACCAATGGCCTTTTTGCAGTCTTCAAATTTAAGCCGATAAGCAAGTACAGAGCCTTCAGCAAGCTCATCCTCGTACTCCTAAGACTTTCAAAACTCAGCTAGTACCTGAGAACCAACTTCTTAGGCCCTATCTCCATCGTCGATAGTTTTTCCTTCAGATCTAGGGTGGACTTCTCAGCTTCTTGCCTTTTTCCCTTCTCCTCGTTAAGGGCAACCTCTATCAACTTTGACTTCTTCTAGAAGTTGGGCCTCAGCTTGTCTGACTCCTCCTTATCCTTCTTCTACTGAGACTCCAAGATGGTGGTCTTGTCCCAGGAAGACACCAACTCAGCTTCTAGCAGAGCTATTTTCTCTCGATACTTCTTCTCCCGTTCTTCGACAGCATGAGAAAGTTCCTCGATACTTCGATCCGAGTTGTTGGAAAATATGATCTAAAGCTAATCGTTTGGACGATTGTGCTCTTTTTATAATATATATATAAATTATTTAATCATTGAATAAAAATTATTTTAGTATTTTTCATCATAAAGTTACATCTTCATTGTTAGAACTCTTATGTTGTGATACAATCCTTAGAACTATATAGTAATCGATAAAGGAGGATTTATCGTATAGTTCTTAAATATATTTGTGATCAAATGATATGTCATTAAAGGATGATGATGTTTATCGAGTGAAGATCATTGTATGCTATATAGGTTAGTTGTCCTCTTAATCAAAAAGTGTGGAGATACTGGTATGGCATATGGATGGAATGTAGGAGTACATCGTTACTGAACAAGTGACTCACCTGTCGAGTGCTCTGCTGTCAAGAGCAGCTTACGAAGCATATGGGCATAAGTATCCCTCAAATATGAGATCACTATAGTGACTTGCAAGCAACTCAATGTGCTTTGGTGTCGAACTATCTGTATTTTTAATGCAGTGATGGAAGGCTACTATGTACAGTCAAATACTTATGAAGTCTATGTATGGATCAAGATGAGATGGATTCCTTCGGATTATAGGAGCTAATGCATTACTATATTTTAATTTAGTAAAATCTTCATCAGGGTAATCCATGTGACATATTTGAAAGGTTAGAATATAATGTGAATGACTCTTTCAGGATTGACAGTTTAATCCTAGATCATCCTATAGCATTTAAGATCAAAAAGATGAATTATGCGGTAACTATATGCATAGGTTCTTGAATATTATCTTACAAATATTTGACCTATCTGGACATCAAAAATTATTACTAGATAGTAACTTTGATTAGTATAAAAAATAATTTTTGTGCTACCGATTTAGTGTTCGAATCTATGGAGTCACTCACAAAGTCAAACGATGTAGGAAAGAATTGACCTAAATCTATATATTCAATTTGAAAGTATATAATGTGATTGAATAAATAGATGATTTGATTAAAAATTATGTTATGAGTCATGTGAGATTAAATAGTTGACTATATCTAGCTAGCACTAAACATGAGGTTCAGGTTCAATTCTAGGAATGAACAAGATTTGATCTATGATCCAAGGAGTCTATGAGAGATTGAATTTAAGTATTAATTAATTTTAAATTAGATCTGATTTAATTAAATTTAATTAGATTAAAAAATCTAAATTAGACTTAGTCCTAAATCTTAAACAATTTGAGATTGACAGTCTATTTGAAATTGGTTCGAATCAGATTCGAATTGACCCATATTTGAATTAGATCCTTAGAGTCTAATTTTGCTAGGACTCTCTCACATCATGGCTGATCAAAAGAGGGTGGTGGTGCTGGTTTTTCCGCCTCTCCCCTCCCCCCTCTTGGGTGTAGGTGTGGGTGTAAGGGGGTACCAAGTTAGGTGCCTATCCTATCTCAATTAAGACTCCTTAGATAAGGGATGAAATAATTCAAAGCTGATTTGAATTAGGACTCCTAGTCTATTAGATCATAGAAAATGATCTATAAATAGGGAAGACCTCTAACCATCAAAGTATAATAATTAGATTGTGTGATAAGGTGAGGAAAAAAGAGAAAGGTGGCATGCAAGAGAAGAGAGGCATCTCTTCTTCTTGGCATGAAGACTTGGGCATCCAATCCCTCTTGGTGTGAAAAGGCCCTAGCATCCCACTTTCAGATGTGAGACATCACACCAAAGCTCTTCATCCTTCCTCCCTTACTGTCTTGAGAGGAAATGAGGATCTGAGGCTTCATCCCACTTTCCTGCAGAGCTTGACGTGCGCGTGAAGTAGAGGGTTTGTACATTCAAACCTTTGTGAGGCTTCGGATTCAAGAAACCTTTTTGGATTTGATCCTTATTCTACTACCTATTAGGTAAAAGATAAAATCTATGTTAGATTATTGTAGAAAAATTTTTAGATGCTCCCTAACAATCCGATCCTGAATTAGATTTTTTCTTTCAACTAGTATCAGAGTCAAATTTTGATATATAAATACATAACTAATTTTTTCTGATAGATTTATATATGATATATGATTAAAATTTTATATTAGATTTTAAATCTGATTTTAATCTATTTAAATAAAATTTATGATCTAATTTTGATTAGATTTTATGAACCTAATCAATAGTTGGTTAAGATTTATTATAAATATGTTATAATAGAATTTTATTATTATAGATTTTTATTAGAATAACAATCTCTTTTAAAATTTATTTTAAATTAATTTTAATAAATTTTTTATATTATTATTTCAGATTGAAAGTTGGACTTATTTCAAATCTAAAGTGAATCTGTTTTGATAGATTTTAAGATCTAATTTCTATCAAAATTTTGCACAACCTCGAAACAAATCTAACCAAAAATTTAATCTTTATGCATTCATATGTGCATCTAATTATTTTTTATATAATTTTAGATTTAAATTTAATATTTTATATCCTGTATAAATTAAGTTTTAAATCTAATATGATGTATGTGATACATTAAATCTAATTAGATTAGATGAAGAATATAGTTGATTTGATCAAAGTCATATGCATGCCTACTTTATTTTGATAATTACATGTAGATATGATTTTTATTTGAAATTAGATTTCAGATCATAGTAGCCCAATACTCAAATTGATGAGATCATCAGATCGTCTGGTTATAAGAGAAAGAAGGGATTAATATCCCTCTCTTACCTATTCAACAGATTCTCTTATGACGTGTAGGGATGTCAATGTGATCCAGTTTCATGAAGAAGAACAGCGAACATATTTTTATAAATCATTTTGATCATAAATAAGTTTAGATTAAATCTAAAATAATTCGACTGATTATAATAAAATAAATTCAGATATAAAAGATTATTTTAAAATCTGAATAGCATATTATATTGGATATTTTAGTAGTGATCTAAAAGTAGTCATGATACATGTAATGTATATATGAAGTTTAGATCATACTTATGCATGTTTAATTGTTAAACTTAGATATGAAAATTAGTTTTCATGATATGAAACATATGGTATGCTTTACTTGAAATCCTAATAGAATAGTTCTATAAACTAAAACATACGATTCACATACTTAATTTAGAATTAAGTTTAAAATAATCTAAATTTAAAAATTGAATATTTTTAAGATGCCACATAAATCGATGGGTAATGGGTTAGCATGAATCAGGTCCTTCTATTAGGTCAGACGTAGGGTTAGAAATAAATATGGACTGAATAGAAAAATTGATTAAATCTAATCAAGAGTTGAATTAGATTAAATTAAAATTTCTCTAAATCAACCTCAATAGTTAAAACTTGATCAAGTCCATATTTTTAACCTGACTAAATGGATCATGATTATGGCTCAGTGGTTGAGCTAGAATCTTTTGATGGATCAAATCGAAATTAATTAATCAGTAAGTGTCTAAGATAAGTTTGACAGTTTTGATCGATGGTCATTAATTGGGAGCTACTCATCTAGATGGCATATATGGTGAGTTAATGGCATATCTCTCCCACCGATCTCACTTATCTGACCAATATGATAGATTATATTTTGATTAGATCACTAATCGATTTGAGCTGACTCATGCCATCAAGATAAATCAATATGACTGATTTTGATATCTTTAGATCAACTTGTATATAGTCCTCTTCATGACTTTGTGAAATTAGTGGGAGGACTCATAACTTGCAGATCAATTTCTTCTCTTATTCTCAAATAATTAAATCAAATCTTCTAAATTATTAGATCCTTAAAAATGATATAGTTATGGAGATAATTAGTTCATAGCCTCCTATTAAGATGCATGATAATGAGTCCAATATTCTAAATAGGCATTGGAGGTATCACATGCCTGGTGTCTATTGGGTATTAGAATTATCATTCATCATATGACTATCTTGTTATGCCCTTCAGATCAATGCTCAGATTGATCGAGCCACATTCAGACCTGAACAATCATTTGTTGGATGCACTGGGTGTAGTCATGTTTATGCTTAGACCTAATCAAGATTTCAGTGAAGGCACCACATGCCTGCTGAAGAGATACCTGGGATAAAATCTAATTACTAAAAATTTTTTGGAGAAATAATTGATTAGGAACCTATCCATGGATGCACTAGAATTAGTTAAGCCATACTCAGGCCCGAATACAGTCTGTGTGGATTCTAGTATCCACTAAGAAATTAATATAATTTCTCAAATTGAAGGTAGAGACTATCAATTCGTATAAAATAATGAGAGAACTTTTAGACTAAAATCTATATCTTTAGAATTAAAAATAATTTATATACTAATAGATTTTTAATTTTTTTCAGCTATGGCCAACACACTATCGCTTCATTCACTATTGGATAGTGACAAGCTTACCAGACCAACTTCGATAGCTAGTATCAAAAATTGAAGATCGACTTGAAGCACAAAAGGATCCTGTATGTGCTTACGGATCCAACACCCAAAGAATCTACTGCCAATGCACCCCATGTTGTGACAGACACTTATTTGAAGTGGTTTGGTGACCGCACGATAGTGCGTTACATCATGAGGGCAGCCATGAATGATAAACTTAGCCATAAGTCAAAAGATGTGCAACCAAAAAATATGATTCAAATATTGAATTAGTCCTTCGACACCCCTGAGGATACACAGAAACATAAAACCTCTTGTGTTATATTCAATATCCAGATGTGAGAGGGGGCATCAGTTACCGATCATGTATTGTATATGATCAAGCAGATTGAATGCTTAACCAAACTTGACTTTCTATTACATGAACAGCTGGGTAAGGATGCTATATTGAACTTGCCACCGAAATCTTATCTATCCTTCTTGAGTCATTACAGAATGACCAAGCCTGCAGTGAACTATCATGGCTTGCTAAGATTGCTACAGATATTCGAGAAAGACCAGCAGCTCCAGAAGGAGCCAGTGCATATAGTGGGAGGTTCGTCTGCAGGTCGTCGATCCTCTAAGAGAGAAAAGAAGAAAAAGGTACCGAAGAATCGTGCCACCAATCCAAAGTCAAAGCAGAGCAAAAGCTTGAAACTTGACAAGAGCCAGACAGAATACTTCTTTTATAAGAAGCTAGATCATTGAAAAGAAAATTATCCTACATATATAGCTTCTCTTGACCCAAATAGGCCAAAGAACAAGAAAAACAAGCAATCAGTTGCTTCACAAGGTACTTATATGATAACTCCTTATAATTTTTCTATTTATGATACTACTATTTTAATATTGGATATTGAAAGTCCAATTAATATTTGCAATCCATTGCAGGAACTACAGGTTAGGAGAAAATTTAGAGAAGGCAAGTGGTTCCTAAACATTGAACAAGGAAGCCTTGTTCCATTTCTAGCTTTAGAAACTATGCGGCTTGTTTTCGAGTCTAGTAGTGTCATGTTAGATGAGTGTCATTATTAGCCTTCTTTTTTGATGAATGTCATCTCTGTAGATCTTTTGGTCAAACTTGATTTTAAGTTTTTAACAAAGAATGATTTTTGTGATATCATTATGAATGATACTATAATTATGCGTGAATAATTAAAATATGGCATATACATGTTATCACAGCCTATTGGTGTAATGTATGTATCAAACAAATATCCTAGGATAGATAATGTCAACTATTCCTATCTTTGACATTATAGGCTAGGTCATGTGAATAAGAATAAGATAGATAGGTTAATCAAGGAGGGTATCCTTGAAATTAATGATTATGAATCATTACCGATCTGTGAATCCCGTCTACTTGATAAGATGACCAAATTATCTTTTAAGAAAAAAGATGAATGAGCCAATGATGTTCTAGATCTAATATATAGTGATATTTATGGACTTAGAACATAGGCACCAGAGGAGGATACCATTACTTTATTATATTTATAGATGACCTATCGAGATATGGGTATATCTACCTTATGAAGCATAAATCTGAATCATTTAAAATATTCAAATAATTTTATAGTGAAATAAAAAAATAGACTAAAAAAGTATTGAAACTCTTCGGTTAGATCGAGGAGGTGAATACCTCACCAGTGATTTTCTAACATATCTAGAGAAAAATAAGATTCTTTCACAGTGGACCCCTCCTGGAACACCACAATATAATGGAGTATTTGAAAGGAGGAATCAAATCCTGTTAGATATAGTTTAATCTATGATGGAATTTGCAAATCTGCCAATCTTCTTTTGGAGATACGCTCTTGAAACTGCCTGCTATATACTTAACAAGGTTCCGAGCAAGTCTGTCAATAAAACTCCATATGAGATATGGACAGAGCATAAACTGGTGCTCTCACACCTTAGTATTTGGGGGTGTCCAGTTTATGTCAAGTATTTAAAGATAAATAAGCATGGACCAAAGTTTGAAACTTGTTCATAGGGTATCCAAGAAAAACTAAAGAGTACTACTTCTACCTTGTTGAAGAACAAAAGATGTTTGTCAGCAATAGGACAGTCTTTTTGAAAAAAAAAGTTTCTTAGAGAAGGAATTGTAAAATTGAATTTGGAGAAGTTCATGAGGTAGAAGAACTGGCACACACGAAATCAGAATTGATTGAAGAATTAAATTCAGAGTCTGTAGAGACACCATTAAGGAGATTCGGTAGAGTACCGCATCAACCAGACAGATACTATGGGTTCTTGGTCTGGGATGGTGATCCTATCGAACTAGATGAGAACGATGAGAGTCCGATCACCTATATGGATGCCATACAAAGATCTGACTCTCAAAAATGGCTTGAGGCCATGAAGTTTGAGATGGAGTCCATGGAGATCAATGGTGTATCGATACTAGTTGATCCGCTCGAAGGGATAAAATCCATAGGGTGCGAGTGGATTTTCAAAAGGACGAAAGGAGCAAATGAAAATATGGAGACCTATAAAGTCCGTCTAGTTGCTAAGGATTACCATCAGCATTATGGTATTGACTATGATGAGACGTTCTCTCCTGCGATAATGCTCAAGTCATCCGAATTATGCCTGCAATAGCAGCACACTTAGATTATGAAATCTGACAAATGGATGTCAAAATCACTTTCCTAAACAGGGAGCTAGAAGAAGAGTTGTATATAATACAACCTGAAAGATTCACATCTACAGATGAATCTAAGATGTGCAAACTAAATACGTCTATCTATAGATTGAAGCAGGTATCTAGGAGCTGAAATATGTATTTTGATAAGGTGATCAAAAGATATGGCTTCACTAGGAACGGAGAAGAGCCTTGCATCTATAAATGGGCTAACGATTCTGTAGTCATCTTTCTTGTACTGTATGTAGATAACATATTGTTAATAGAAAATGATATTCTAGCTTTGCAAAGTGTAAAACTATGGCTATCATCATAGTTCTTCATGAAAAATTTGGAAAGCATCCTACATCCAAAGGATGAAGATCTATAGAGATAGATCTAGAAGGTTGCTTGAATTATCCCAATCTACATACATCAAACCATACTGAAACGATTTAACATGAAGAATTTCAAGAAAGGCTACATTCCATTTGGTCATAGAATTACTATCTCCAAGAAGGATTGTCCAACAACCTCTCAAGAGAGAGAGCGTATGAGTAAGATCCCATATACTTCGATAGTGGGATCTATCATATCTGTCATAATATGTACGAGATCAGATGTGGCCTATTCACTAGGGATAGTGAGTAGATATCAAGTTAATCCGAGTAAAAACCATTGGAAGGTTATGAAGATAATCTTTAAGTATTTGAGAAATACTAAAGACCAGTGACTTATCTATAGGTGTTGAAAAGTATATCCTAAAACCAATCGTATGACGATTGAATTTTTTTTATCTATGAATTATTCATTGATAAATAAAAATTATTTTCATCTTAATCATCATAAAGTTATATCTTTCTTATAGAACTCTTGTGTCGTGATGAAGTCTTTAGAACTATGCTAGTAATCAATAAAGAAAAATTTATCGTATAGTTCTTAAATATATTCGTGATCAAATAATACGTCATTACAAGATGATGATGTTTATCGAGTGGAGATCGTTGATTGATTGTCCTCTTAATCAAAGAGTATGGTGACACTGATATAACATATAGGTGAGATATATGAGTACATCATCACTGAACAAGTGACTCACCTGCTGAGCACTCTGCTATGAAGAGCTGCTCGCGAAACATATGGGCATAAGTGTTTCTTAGACCTAAGATCACCATAATGACTTACAAGTAACTCACTGTGCTTTGGTGCCAGACTATCTGTATTTCTAATGCAATGACGGAAGGCTATTGGGTACAGTCAAATACTTATGAAATCTGTGTGTGAATCAAGATGAAATTGACCCCTTCGGATTATAGAAGCTGATGTATCACTGTATTTTAGTTTAGTAAAATCTTGACTAGAATAATCCATGAGATGGATTTGAAAAGTTGAAATACAATATGGATGAAACACTCAGGATTGACAGCTAACTCTATATCATCCTAGAGCATTCAGGGTCAAAGAGATAAATTATATGATAACTATATGCATAGGTTCTAGAATATTTTTTTACGATTATTCGATCTATCCTGACATCAAAATTTATTGCTAGATGGTATCTTTAATTAGTGTAGAAAACAGTTCCTGTGCTACCGGCTTAGTGTTCGAATCTATGAAGTTACGCACAAAAGTCAGACGACATAGATAAGTATTGATCTATATTTATATGTCCAATTTGAAAGTACTTAACTTAATTGATATATAGACTAACTTGATTGAGAATTAAGTTATGGATCAAATGGGATTGAAGAGTTGACTATATCTAGCTAGCACTACACATGATATTTAGGTTCAATTCCGGAGATGAACAGTTTAAGATCTATGATCTAAGGAGTCTATGAGAGATTGGATTTAAGTACTAATTAATTTCAGATTAGATCTGATTTAATTAGACTTAATTGGGTTCAAAATTTTAAGTTAGACTTGATCCTAAATCCTAAATAGTTTAGGATTGATAGCCTTTCGAAATTATTTCGAATCAGCTTCGAATTAGATTCGAATTGATCCAATTTTAGATAAGATCCTTAGAGTCCATTCTCACTTAGACTCTCTTACGTTCATGGCTGACTAGCACCTGGTATGGTGCTGGTTGTGGGCCGTCCCACATGGGTGTGGGCATGGGTGCAAAGTAGGCACTATGTTGGGCGCCAATCCTTTCTCATGTAGGAGTCCTTTGATAAGATATAGACTGATTCAAAGCTTATTTGAATTAAAAGTTCTATTCTTATTGGGTCATGAGAATCATCTATAAATAGAGAGGGTCCCTACCTATGGATGCATAGAAATCAGATTAAGAGAAAGAGAGAAGAGAGGCGTGAGAAATCCTTGGGCGTCACCTTAGGCATCCCTCTTGGCCTCCCCCTCTTGCCGCCCCTCCTCCTCTTACCGTGGGCCCTCCTTGGGCATCCCTCTTGCTGGTGTGAGGTGTCACACTAGGTCCTCTCTTCCCTCCCTTGGTTGCCTTACGAAGGTACTTCAATCTGAGGCTTCATCCCACTTTTCTGCAAAGTCTGACGTGCGTGCGAAGTAGAGGGCCTGCAGATCTAGACCTATGCGAGAGTTTGAATTCAGATTTTGAAGATTTGATCCCTATTCTACTACTATCCAAGTAAAGATTTGATCTTTAGTTAGTTGAACATGTAAAAAATTTTTAGATGAAACCCTGATAATCTGTTAGAAATAAGTTTCTTTCCCTTCAATTGATATCAGAGCCAGGCTTTGATATATGGATGCATAACTAATTTTTTTAAATTATTTATATATTATATATAATTAAAATTTTATGTTAAATATTAAATCTAATTTAGATCTATTTAAATAAAATTTATGATCTAATTTTGATTGAATTATATAAGCCTAATTAATGGTTGATTAAGGTTTATTATAAGTTTGTTATAACAAAATTTTATTATTACTGAATTTTTTTAAAAATAATAATCTGATTTAAAATTTATTTTAAATTAATTTTAATAAAATTTTAATATTATTATTTTGGTTATGAAGTTAAACTTATTTCAGATCTGAATTGAATCTGTTTTGATAAATTTTTAGATCTAATTTCTAATAAAATTCAGCACAACGTCAAAATAGATTTATCCAAGAAAATTAATCCTTATGCATTCATATTTGTATCTAATTATTTTTTTATATAATATCAGATCTGAAATTGATATTTTATAATCAGTATAAAATATATTCAGATCTGATATGATATATATGATGTATCAAATCTGATTAGATTAGATGAAGAATATGATTGATAAAATTAAAGATATGTGAATGATATAAATTATTTTGTTAAAATTAAATGTTGGTGTGATTGCATATGAAATTAAATTTTAGATCTTAGTAGCTCAATACTCAGATTGATGAGATTACCAGACTGTCCAGTCATAAGAGATAGAAGGGATTAATCTTTCTCTCTTGTCCATTCGATGGATTCTCTTATAATGTATAAGAGTGTCATTGTGATCCGATTTTATGAAGAAAAAAAGCGAACAGATTCTTATATATTATTTTGATCATAAATATATTTAGATTAGATCTAAAATGATTTATGATTTATTACAATAAGATAAATTTAGATATAAAATTATTTTAGAATCTAAAAAGTATGTTACATTAGATGTAATCGGTATTGATCTAAAAGTTGTCATGATGCATGTGATGTATGTATGAAGTTTAGATCATACTTATGCATGTTTAATTATTAAACATATTATGAAAATTTATTTTTATGACTTGAAATATATGGTATGCCTCAGCTGAAATCCTCATAGAATAGTTCTACAAATTGAAATATACATTTCACACACTTAATTCTAAATTAAGTTTAAACGATCTAGATTTGAGAATTGAAGATCATTAAGACACTATATAAATTGATGGGCAATGGGTTAGCATGAATCAGATCCTTCTATTCGATTAGACCTAGGGTTAGAAACCAATATGGATTAAGTAGAGAAATTGATTAAATCTAATCAAGAGTTGAATTAGATTAGATCAGAATTTCTGTAGATCAACCTCAATAGTTGAGTTTGATCAAGTCCACATTTTTGACCTTAATAAATGGATCATGATCATGGCTTCGTGATTCAGTCTAAATCTTTTGATGAACCAAATCAAAACTAATTAATCAGTTGGTGTCTAAGGTAAGTCTAGCAGTTTTGATCAAGTGGTTATTAATTGAGAGCTACTCACCTAGATAACATCTATGATACGTTAATGGTATATCCCTCCCACTAATCTTACTTACTTGACCAACATGGTAGATTGTGTTTTAATTAGGTCACTAGTCGATTCGAGCTGACCCATGCTTTCAAGGTAAATCAGTATGACTGATTTAGTTTCTTTAGATCAGTTTGTGTCTAATCCTCTATATGACTTGAAAAAATCAGTGGAAGGATTTATGACTTGCAGGTCAATTTCTTCTCTTATTCTCAAATCAATAAAATCAAATTTTTTAAACTATTAAGTCCTTAAAATAATATAGTTATGGAGATAACTTGTTCATAGCCTCCCATTAAGGTACGTGATAATGAGTCCAATATTTCAAATAGGCATTCGAGGTGCCATACGTCCGGTGTCTATTGGATATTGAAATTATCATTCATTATATGACCATCTTGTTGTACTTTCATATCAATGTTCAGGTTGGTCGAGCCACACTCAAGTCTAGACATTCGTTTGTTGGATACACTTGGTGTTGTCATGTTAATGGTTGGACCTAACTAAGATTTTCAGTGAAAGTGCCACATGCCTGCTGAAAGGATGCCTGGGGCAAAAACTAATGGCTAAAAGTTGTTTGAAAAAATAATTGGTCATGAATCTATCTATGGATGCACTAAGGGTGGTCAAGCCATACTCAGGCCCAAATGCAGTCTGTGTGGATTTTAGTATCTGCTAAAAAATTAGTATAATTTTTTGAATTAGAGGTAGAGGCTACCAATTTATATAAAATAGTAAGAGAATCTTTAGACTAAAATCCATATCTTTAGGATTAAAAGCAATTCATATACTAATTGACTTTTATTTTCTTTTCAGCTATGGCCAACACACTATCCCTCCGTTCACTGTTGGACAGCGATAAGCTTATCAGACCCAACTTTCATAGCTGGTATCGAAAGTTAAAAATCATCTTGAAGCATAAGAGGATTCTGTACATTCTTACGGATGAGGCACCTGAAGAACTTACTGCCAACACTCCTGATACCATGAGAGATACTTACATGAAGTGGCTCAATGACCGCACAACTGTGCATTGTGAGATAAGGGCAGTCATAAACGATAAACTTAGCTATAAGTTTGAAGATGCACAGTCAGAAGAGATCATTCAAATATTGAATGAGTCCTTCGGTACCCCAAAGGATGCAGAGAGACATAAAATCTCTTACGCAGTATTTAATGTCCATATGCGAGAGGAGGCTTCAGTCATCGATTATGTACTATACATGATTAAGTAGATTGAACGTCTGAGCAAACTTAATTTTCTATTGCATGAACAGTTAGGCAAGGATGCTATCCTCAACTCACTACCGAAATCCTTCCTACCATTTCTCAGTCATTACAGAATGATGAAGTATGCAATGAACTACCATGATTTGCTAAAATTATTGCAGACTTTTGAGAAGGACCACCAGCTCCAGAAGGAGCTGGTGCATATTATGGGAGATTCATCTGTAGGCCGTTGATCCTCTAAGAGAGGAAAGAATTCTGGAGCTGGTGCATATTGTGGGAGATTCATCTGTTGGCCGTTGATCCTCTAAGAGAGGAAAGAAGAAGAAGATGCAGAAAATTCGTATCGTTGATCCAAAGTAGAGCAATAAGTCGAAAGTCAACAAAAATCAGATGGAATGCTTCTTCTGCAAGAAGATGGATCATTGAAAAAAAAATTATCTTGCTTATATAGCCATCCTTGATCCAAACAGGCCTAAGAACAAGAGAAACAAGTAAATGGTTGCTTCACAAGGTACTTATATGATAACTCCTTGTAATTTCTCTATTTGTAATACTACTACCTACGTATTGGAATTGAAAGTCTAATTAATATATGTAATTCATTACAGAAATTGCAGATAAGTAGAAAGTTTCGAGAAGGCGAGCGGTTTCTAAATGTTGGAAATGAAAGCCTTGTTTTAGTTCTGGTTTTGGAAACTTTATGGCTTGCCTTCGATTCCAGAAGTATCATGTTAGATGATTGTCATCATTATCCTTCCTTTTTAATGAATATCATCTCTGTAGGTCTTTTGGCCAAACTTGATTTTAACTTTATAATAAATGATAATTTTTGTGATATCATTATGAATGATACTGCAATTATGCAAGGACAATTAAGATATGGCATATACATAATATCATGGTCTGTTGGTGTAATGCACCTGTTGGGTATAAAATACCCACAGCCGAAACCCTCAACGGAATCGGCATCAGCGCAGCTCCGCCCGGACTCCTACGGGAGCCGGGCTCCACCGCTGACAGCAAGTGCAGCTCCGCCCGGACTCCTACGGGAGCCGGGCTCCACCGACGACAGCAAGTGCAGCTCCGCCCGGACTCCTACGGGAGCCGGGCTCCACCACCGACAGCAAGTGCGGCTCCGCCCGGACTCCTACGGGAGCCGGGCTCCGCCGCCAACATCAGAACAGCTCCGCCCGGACTCCTACGGGAGCCGGGCTCCGCTCTCAGTATCAACTGCTGGTAAGCTCCATCCGGACTCCTACCAAAGCCGGACTTCACCCTTAACTTTGATTGCAGTGCAGCTCCGCCCGGACTCCTACGGGAGCCGGGCTCCACCGCCGACAGCAAGTGCAGCTCTGCCCGGACTCCTACGGGAGCCGTCGTAGGAGTCCGGGCTCCACCGCCGACGGTAAGTGCAGCTCCGCCCGGACTCCTGCGGGAGCCGGGCTCCACCATCGACAGCAAGTGCAGCTCCGCTCGGACTCCTACAGGAGCCGGGCTCCACCGACGACAGCAAGTGCAGCTCCGCCCGGACTCCTACGGGAGCCGGGCTCCACCGCCGACAGCAAGTGCAGCTCCGCCCGGACTCCTACGGGAGTCGGGCTCCGCCGCCAACATCAGAACAGCTCCGCCCAGACTCCTACGGGAGCCGGGCTCCGCTCTCAGTATCAACTGCTGGTAAGCTCCATCCGGACTCCTACCAGAGCCGGACTTCATCCTTAACATTGATTGCAGCACAGCTCTGCCCGGACTCCTACGGGAGCCGGGCTCCACCGCCGACAGCAAGCGCAGCTCCGCTCAGACTCCTACGGGAGCCGGGCTCCACCGCCAACGTCAGAACAGCTCCGCCCGGACTCCTACGAGAGCCGGGCTCCGCTCACGACCCCTACCGCCAGGAGGACCTCTCCCGGACCTCAACAGAAATCGGGCTCCGACCGTTGCCGAGCTTCAATCGACAGATCCACGCTCCCTGACAGGCCCTCAAAACGGCCACGACCCTGCTCCACTTCCTGTGGCAGACTTCGCGCAGTACCATCATTCCCTAACAGGCCGCAGTAACCATAGCCACCCTGCTCCACTTCCTGTGGCGGACTCCGCACAGCTCCACTATCCCCTAGCAGGCCACAATAACGGCCACGAACCTGCTCCACCTCCTGCGATGGATACCATGCGATTCTCCTATCCACTGACAACGGACGCTGCTCCACCCCTCATAACAGATTCCACGTGGCGGGCCGAGGTGATGGCCACGTGTCTGGTCCATTATCTTTCGCAATTAATTCCCCTGACCATGGGCGGCCCACTACCAGGCGGTTACAAACGTCGCCATCAATCTGTTGCCTCCTCCGTCTATAAAAGGGGGATCCAGATACGTTATTCTTTAAGCTCATTTTCCTTATCTCAAAACTCTGCTAAATTCTTCGCTCGAGCACTCCATTCTTGTTGAGGCAGAAAACTGACTTGAGCGTCGGAGGGTCTTGCCGGAGCAACCCCACCTCCGGTTTAGACTTCCCTTGCAGGTCCCGGCGGCGACCGCGGCTTCCCCGACTCCAGCTTCTCCGGCGCAAGCGGATTTTTGCACCAACAGGATTAGCGCTAGAGGAAGGGGCCTGTGTCTTCGCAGCACCCTTGTTCTTAAAGGAGTGTTCAACGGAGCCGCCTCCGACCATCTCTCCGTCATCCACTCTTAATCCTCCCCCGCGAGATCGACACTCGATGCCTCCATGCAAGGCGTCCACCCGGCGGTCCACGGCCTCCGCGGCCAGATCCCAGGCTCCGACCTCCCCTCCCGTTTCTCAGCCTCCTCCTCCTCCCCCTCCGGCAGCGGCGGTCGGCGCGGAGCAGTTTGACTTGCTGGCGCAGCAGGTCAAAGGCCTCGTCGAAGCCGTACAAGCAATGCAGCAGCAGCAGCCACAAGCGTCGACGCTTCCGGAGGGGGCATCTCCGGAATGCCAGAACCTGGCGGTGGGGTGGGCCACCTGGGCCAGCCACCCCATCCTTCCTGGGAAGGCGAATCCGAGGGTAGAGAGCCCTCAATCGGACCACGACTCCACCCCTGGAAGATCCCTGCCCCCATTCTGCCAAAGGACCCTCGAGACGCGAAGTCGAGAGGACTTCCTGGACTGGAGGCTCCAGGAGATGAACCGGCGGATCGAAGAACTCTGCCACACACCTCCCGCTTATGGTGAGGATATTTGCACTGACCCTCCCTTCTCCCAAATGATTATGCAGGAACCGATCCCGCCGAATTTCAAGCTTCCCCAGTTCGAAAGCTACGACGGGACGTCGGACCCGGTTGATCATCTGGAGGCCTTTCGAACGATGATGCTGCTTCACGGTGCTCCTGACGCCATCTTGTGCCGGGCTTTTCCGTCTACTTTAAAGGGAGCAGCAAGAAACTGGTACTCGACTCTGAAGTCGGGTACCATATTCTCCTTCGATCAAATAAGCCACCAATTCGTGGCCCATTTTGTCAGCAGCCGACGTCCCCGGAAAGGTTCGGAGTCCCTCATCAACATCAAGCAGAGGGAAGGGGAGTCCATATGGGCCTACGTCAACCGCTTCAACATCGCGGCATTGGAGGTCCGGAACTTGGACCAGTCAGTTGCCATGGCCGCCCTGAAAGGTGGCCTTCAGAAGAATGATCTCTTGTACTCCCTGGAGAAGAAGTACCTCAGAGATTTTGCTGATCTGCTGGCTCGGACTGAAGGATACGCTCGAGCGGAAGAGGCCTTCAAAATGAAGGACGAAGAGACTGCGAGGGAGCGTCAGGCGGGAGATTCTGGTAAGCCCGCAGTTGAGAAGAGGCCAAAGGAAGCCCGGCCTCGCTCCCGATCCCCTCCTGGACATAAGCGTGCCCATACTCCCCCCGGGCACGCAGGCAGAGAAGCCCGGACAACAGGTTTCGGCGGAGTTTCCCGCCAGGGAAATTCCGCAGCTACGCCCCCATCAACGCCTCGAAGGCCCAGGTACTGATGGAGGTCAGGGAGCAGCTCCCTAGGCTGGAGAGGATGCGCACACACCCCGAGAAGCGCAACCCCAACAAGTTCTGCCTCTACCACCGCGACCACGGCCACGACACGGAGGAATGCATCCAGTTCCAGGATGAGATCGAGGAGCTCATTCGGTGAGGTCGACTCGACAGATTCATCCACCGCAGGCCTGAGGATAGAAGAGACCGGCCAAGAGCCCTCCCGCCGCCTGAACCGCAGAAAAGAGAGGAGCAGCCCGGGGACCGACCGCCCATCGGGACCATCGACTCCATCACCGGAGGGCCTCAAGAAGGAGCGGGAATACTGTAAATGTATCGCTTACTATTTCGCTTTGAATCTACTTTTTCTTTTTAGCTAACATGCTCCTCCCACCTAGCGTGGATGTATTATGACTGGATATGATTCCTCCAAAAACACGGCCATGTCAGGAACAGGAGGAGAACCTCGTCCTGACATGAGCAAGGTCAAAGGCCCGATTCTTTTAGATCGGATGGGGGGAGAGGCCTCACAACGTCCTAATGTGCCCCCACAGCCTTGTTAGGGACAGGAGGAAAACCTCGCCCTAACATGAGCAAAGTCAAAGGCCCGATTCTTTTAGACCGGATGGGGGGAGAGGCCTTACAACGCCCTAATGTGCCCCCACAGTCCTGTTAGGGATAGGAGGAAAACCTCACCCTAACTTGAGCAAAGTCAAAGGCTCGGTTCTTTTAGACCGGATGGGGGGAGAGGCCTTGCAACGCCCTAATGTGCCCCCACAGCCATGTCAGGAACAGGAGGAGAACCTCGTCCTGACATGAGCAAAGTTGAAGGCCCGATTCTTTTAGACCGGAGGGGGAGAGGCCTTACAGCGCCCTAACGCGCCCCCACAAGCCAGGCTGATAACGAGAACCTCACGCCGGCTCAAGCAAAATGGAAGACCCGGACTCCTACGGGAGCCGGGTTCCGCCGCCAAGGAAAGCTTCACCCGGACTCCTACGGGAGCCGGGTTCCGCCGCCAAGGAAAGCTTCACCCAGACTCCTGCGGGAGCCGGGTTCCACCGCCAAGGAAAGCTTCACCCGGACTCCTACGGGAGCCGGGTTCCGCCGCCAAGGAAAGCTTCACCCGGACTCCTGCGGGAGTCGGGTTCCGCCGCCAAGGAAAGCTTCACCCGGACTCCTACGGGAGCCGGGTTTCGCCGCCAAGGAAAGCTTCACCCGGGCTCCTACGGGAGCCGGGTTCCGCCGCATGGGAAAGCTTCACCCGGACTCCTACGGGAGCCGGGTTCCGCCGCCAAGGAAAGCTTCACCCGGACTCCTACGGGAGCCGGGTTCCGCCGCCAAGGAAAGTTTCGCCCGGACTCCTAAGGAAGCCGGGCTCCATCCGCTACTTCGCCAGCAAGGGTTAAAAATGGTGGCGAGACTTGGCCACATGACGAGATCGGATGGAAGGGAAGAGCCCCTTCCCACGACGACCTCTAAGCCAAACAAGCCAAACGACGAGAAAGGGTCAATGGACGACAATATCGGTGCTACGCGTGGGCAAGGTAACACAAAGCACTTTTTCTTCATTTCCGATATACGTACTACAGGGCCAGGACGGCCAGGGAAAGAGGGACAAAACGATAAGAAGAAAGCAGCTACAAAAAGGGGGTGACTACGAAAGAACTCTAAGGAGGTCATGCTCCCTCCGACCTTGGGTTATCACCTCCATCCCTCAACCAGGACTGCCTCAGGTTCTCCACTGCTTCTTCTAGTTCTTCCTTCTTCCACAGCGTATCCTGGAGCGTCTGACGAAGATGTCGGCTCTCTGCCTCCGCTTCTCGATGCCGCTTCCACAGAACTTCAGACTCCGCCTCTGCATCCGCGACAGCCTTCCGCTCAAGCGCCAGTTGGATTTTCACTTGCCGAAGTTCGACTGTCTTCTCCCCAAGGGAGACAGAAATCCCCTCGATAGTGCCCCTCAGGGCCAAGAGCTCTTCGGTATCTTGGGTGTTAGCAAGCTGTGCCCTAGTAACCAACTGCCTCTGGAGACGAACGACCTCGTCCGCCGCTTGACAGAATCTCCCTTTGTACTCTTCTACCTGCCGGCGCCAGCTGGCCCGCTGCACATCGTGGCTCATCTCAGCATCTTGAAGCTGCTTCTGGAGGTCGGAAACCTTCTGTGACCATTTCTGCTCATCCTCAACCCGCGCTGCGAGCCGGGATGAGTTCCCCTCCAGCTGGCCGATCCTCCTCTTCGCAGCTGATAGCTCCACCTTAAGGGTGCTGATCCTGGCTTCTTGAGCCCAAGTACGATCGCTGGCGCTCTTCGTACATTCCTCGAGCTCCTTTGTGAAGTTCGCCTTCCTCCGGCTGTAGTCCATGATTGCCTTCACTTGGAGACTCCTGAAGTGAGCAACCTCAGCGGCGGCCTCGGAATAGCATTTTTTCGACTTGCGGAGCTCGCCCTCCGACTTCTTCAACTTCTTCGTCAGGTGGAGGACCTCCTTTTTCAGCCGTTGGATAGTTGACTTCAGCGGGACCCCCAGGGGCAAGGAGAGCGCTTCGGCAGGGCACTGCCATTGGAAGACACAAACGTCAAAGACCGACTCATTACAAGAAGAAAGGCAGAAAAGGAGGAGCAGGGGGAAGGAAAGGTCGTCCACAATAAGAAATTCGACTTTATTGATTAATTTAGAAGACAAACGGAAAGGAAATATGACGATAAAAGAAAGATACAAGATCGGAGGTCTCAGACCTCGGGGGCAGGGGGTGGAGAGCTCGGTGCGGGGGGTACGACTGCAGTAGCGGCGGACGCAGGGCCGGCCTCATCGTCAGACTCCTCCAGAAAGCCGAGATCAAGGTCGGGGTATCTACTGGCCACCCTCTCTCGACAGAGCTCGAATCCCTTGGTGAACGCCTCCAGGCCGAACTGGACGTTCAGTTCCCTCATCTCCGTGGAGGCCTTGAACTCCTCCACCGCAAGGGTCCTGGCCTCCGAAACCAGAACCGGAGTCTGCTCGGCCAAATGGGCGACCTCGGCCTCCGCCTTCCTCGCCGACTCCTCCAAGCTTCGTCTCTCCTCCTCCCGGGCTTGTCTTTCCTCTTTCCGGTCTTGCCTCTCTCTCTCCAGGGCCTCCCGGAGGGCGGCTACCTCAGCCGTCTTCGCTTGAAGACGAGCAACCTTGTCCTGGCAGCGCTCCTCCACCTGAAGGAGGTCCCTTCTCATGCAGCTCGATGCCTCGACATAAGCGAAGAGCTGGTGCCCGATCTGCAAGGACGGATAGAGAATTACAACAAAGACCGAGCAACCATGCAAATAAACATCCGCTTACCTCAAGAAAGGACCCCAAAGTATCCCAGGCCCGCTGCTCGGGATCGACGCGGTCGATCCTCTCCACGACATCGGACAGAATGCAGCCATCGAGCAGCCGCCTGATCAGAGCCTTGTCGTTGAAGGGGTTCTCCGATCCCCCCTCGGAGCAGACAGACTCGTCTACAGCGGCTCGGTGGCTGCTCACCCTGCGGGCCACCGATTTCCTCCTCCTCCCCGCGGCGGGTGCCTCCGTGGGGCAAACCCCCGGAACGGGGACCCCAGTCGGCGGGCTCCTTGAGGAGGCCCGAGGGGCCGCTGGCTCGGCATCCGAAGGAATGTCGATGGCCGGGGTCGCCTGGACGGGCGCGGCCAAGCTCGTCTCCTCCACCCTGGCCCTCTTCGCCGAACCAGAGGTCGTCGCGCCCTTCCTCTTCTGAGCTCTCATAGCCTTGACAAGCATCCGCGTGGCTTCGACGTCCATTGCTAAAAAAAAAAAAAAATAGAAAAAGAGAAAAAAGAAGAGAGAAAGAAAGAGGAAGAAAAGAGCGAAAAAAAAAAAAAAAAAAAGAGAAAAAAGAAGAGAGAAAGAAAGAGGAAGAAAAGAGCGAAAAAAAAAAAAAAAAGAAGAAGAGAGAGAGAGAGAAGAAAAGATAAATACTTGCTGATCTTGAGGGCTCAGGCCGATGTTGAAAAGAAGCTGCCCCCTCAGAAGGTTAGGAAGGGAAGGAGCGGGATAACTCAGAAGCTTCTGGGCAGCCTGGAGGTCGTCCTCTCCCAGGCTGGGAGCCCGGCGGACGGAATCCCTCAGAGACACCCAAGGGGGCAAGCCCAGTTCCAGGGTCGGGCAGTAGACGAAGAGAAATTTTCCCTTCCAGTTGTGAATCGAAGAAGGGGCGCCCTTCAGCAACCCCTTCTTATCGAACTGGGGGAGAAGTACCACCAGTCCTTCGCTGAAGGATGGCGTTTGAAGGTGTAGAAATGCCTGAACAGGGAGAGGGATGGCTGGACCTCGGCTATATGGCAGAGAGAGAGAAACCCTATCAAAAACCTAAAGGAATTCGGGGCCACAGAGGCGAGAGAAATGTCTAAGAAGCGAAAAAAGGCGGCAACAAAGACAGAAAGCGGAAGCCGGAGTCCAGCACGAAATGCCTCCTGGTACAAACAAAAGCGACCAGGAGGGGGAGCGCTGGCCCGGTCGGAGGGGCCAGGAAGCTTCAGGTCGTACTCCGAAGGAACCCCGTACCGAGCCCTTATTAGGAGGAGTTCGTCCGGAGTCGACGAACATGGAATGGCGCCCGGTGCGAAAACCGGGCGAGGCCCTGCCCCGGACGCGGGTTCGTCTGCAGAGACAGGGGCCTGGGGGTTCGAAGCAGAAGAACTCCCAGAACTGACGGGGGCAGAAGAGTCGGAAGACATTTTTCGGGGGGAGAACCTAAAGGATCCTAGAAAGGCAAACCGAGAAGGGAATGAGACGCCGAAGGTCAACTCAGAAGAAGACACAAAAGAAATGAAAAGAGGAAAAGCCCCTAGGCGGTAAGAAGAAGGTGGGCACTAACCTATCTTGCTCTGAGGACCTGGGGAGCGAGAAACGGGAGGCGCCTACGGCTCGAGAGGGCGTTCACTAGAGCAGGCTCTCGGAGAGAAGACAGACGCCAGCAAGAAATCAGAAATGGAGTAGGACGCCTGAAGGGGGGAGAACGGGTTTAAATAGACCCTGGGATCCGGCGCCATAATGATCGCGAATCCCCCCAGGCCAGTCCGCATCCGACGCGTGTCCCACTCCCCGTGGCAGACGGCTAAAGGCGGCTGGCAGTTGGCAGGGTCATAATTACGTCGTACCTAGGCCAGCATACCTGTGGGGTTTTCGAAGCGTCCCCTCGTACCGCCCCAATTCGAAAAGACTCCGGCACGCGCTCATTTAATGCCAAAATATCTGGGAGCGGCAGGGCACAGAATTCGAAGGGATGGTTCCGACTGTACCTCTGTGTACTTCCTTCGTTTGAAATTCAAACTCGGATGTAGGGGGACTGGTGTTGGGTATAAAATACCCACAGCCGAAACCCTCAACGGAATCGGCATCAGCGCAGCTCCGCCCGGACTCCTACGGGAGCCGGGTTCCACCGACGACAGCAAGTGCAGCTCCGTCCGGACTCCTACGGGAGTCGGGCTCCACCGCCGACAGCATGTGCGGCTCCGCCCGGACTCCTACGGGAGCCGGGCTCCGCCGCCAACATCAGAACAGCTCCGCCCGGACTCCTACGGGAGCCGGGCTCCGCTCTTAGTATCAACTGCTGGTAAGCTCCATCCGGACTCCTACCAGAGCCGGACTTCACCCTTAACTTTGATTGCAGTGCAGCTTCGCCCGGACTCCTACGGGAGTCGGGCTCCACGTCGACAGCAAGTGCAGCTCTGCCCGGACTCCTAGGGAGCCGGGCTCCACCGCCGACGGCAAGTGCAGCTCCGCCCAGACTCCTGCGGGAGCCGGGCTCCACCACCGACAGCAAGTGCAGCTCCGCCCGGACTCCTACGGAGCCGGACTCCACCGACGATAGCAAGTGCAGCTTCGTTCGAACTCCTATGGGAGCCGGGCTCCACCGCCGACAGCAAGTGCAGCTCCGCCCGGACTCCTACGGGAGCCGGGCTCCGCCGCCAACATCAGAACAGCTCCGTCCGGACTCCTACGGGAGCCGGGCTCCGCTCTCAGTATCAACTGCTGGTAAGCTCCATCCGGACTCCTACCAGAGCCGGACTTCACCCCTTAACTTTGATTGCAGCACAGCTCTGCCCGGACTCCTACGGGAGCCGGGCTCCACCGCCGACAGCAAGCGCAGCTCCGCCCGGACTCCTACGGAGCCGGGCTCCATCGCCAACATCAGAACAGCTCCGCCGGACTCCTACGGGAGCCGGGCTCCACTCACGACCCCTACCGGCCAGGAGGACCTCTCCCGGACCTCAACAGAAACTGGGCTCCGGCCGTTGCCCGAGCTTCAATCGACAGATCCACGCCCCTGACAGGCCCTCAAAACGGCACGACCCTGCTCCACTTCCTGTGCAGACTCCGTGCAGTACCATC
>NC_026002.2:80040525-80129088 GCF_000442705.2 Elaeis guineensis | reverse complement strand
ACACCGATGCCTCCGCGCAAGGCGTCCACCCGGCGGTCCACGGCCTCCCGCGGCCAGATCCCAGGCTCCGACCTCCCCTCCGTTTCTCAGCCTCCTCCTCCTCCCCCTCCGGCAGCGGCGGTCGGCGCGGAGCAGTTTGACTTGCTGGCGCAGCAGGTCAAAGGCCTCGTCGAAGCCGTACAGCAATGCAGCAGCAGCAGCCACAAGCGTCGACGCTTCCGGAGGGGCATCTCCGGAATGCCAGAACCTGGCGGTGGGGTGGGCCACCTGGGCCAGCCACCCCATCCTTCCTGGGAAGGCGAATCCGAGGGTAGAGAGCCCTCAATCGGACCACGACTCCACCCCTGGAAGATCCCTGCCCCCATTCTGCCAAAGGACCCTCGAGACGCGAAGTCGAGAGGATTCCTGGACTGGAGGCTCCAGGAGATGAACCGGCGGATCGAAGAACTCTGCCACACACCTCCCGCTTATGGTGAGGATATTTGCACTGACCCTCCCTTCTCCCAAATGATTATGCAGGAACCGATCCCGCCGAATTTCAAGCTTCCCCAGTTCGAAAGCTACGACGGGACGTCGGACCCGGTTGATCATCTGGAGGCCTTTCGAACGATGATGCTGCTTCACGGTGCTCCTGACGCCATCTTGTGCCGGGCTTTTCCGTCTACTTTAAAGGGAGCAGCAAGAAACTGGTACTCGACTCTGAAGTCGGGTACCATATTCTCCTTCGATCAAATAAGCCACCAATTCGTGGCCCATTTTGTCAGCAGCCGACGTCCCCGGAAAGGTTCGGAGTCCCTCATCAACATCAAGCAGAGGGAAGGGGAGTCCATATGGGCCTACGTCAACCGCTTCAACATCGCGGCATTGGAGGTCCGGAACTTGGACCAGTCAGTTGCCATGGCCGCCCTGAAAGGTGGCCTTCAGAAGAATGATCTCTTGTACTCCCTGGAGAAGAAGTACCTCAGAGATTTTGCTGATCTGCTGGCTCGGACTGAAGGATACGCTCGAGCGGAAGAGGCCTTCAAAATGAAGGACGAAGAGACTGCGAGGGAGCGTCAGGCGGGAGATTCTGGTAAGCCCGCAGTTGAGAAGAGGCCAAAGGAAGCCCGGCCTCGCTCCCGATCCCCTCCTGGACATAAGCGTGCCCATACTCCCCCCGGGCACGCAGGCAGAGAAGCCCGGACAACAGGTTTCGGCGGAGTTTCCCGCCAGGGAAATTCCGCAGCTACGCCCCCATCAACGCCTCGAAGGCCCAGGTACTGATGGAGGTCAGGGAGCAGCTCCCTAGGCTGGAGAGGATGCGCACACACCCCGAGAAGCGCAACCCCAACAAGTTCTGCCTCTACCACCGCGACCACGGCCACGACACGGAGGAATGCATCCAGTTCCAGGATGAGATCGAGGAGCTCATTCGGTGAGGTCGACTCGACAGATTCATCCACCGCAGGCCTGAGGATAGAAGAGACCGGCCAAGAGCCCTCCCGCCGCCTGAACCGCAGAAAAGAGAGGAGCAGCCCGGGGACCGACCGCCCATCGGGACCATCGACTCCATCACCGGAGGGCCTCAAGAAGGAGCGGGAATACTGTAAATGTATCGCTTACTATTTCGCTTTGAATCTACTTTTTCTTTTTAGCTAACATGCTCCTCCCACCTAGCGTGGATGTATTATGACTGGATATGATTCCTCCAAAAACACGGCCATGTCAGGAACAGGAGGAGAACCTCGTCCTGACATGAGCAAGGTCAAAGGCCCGATTCTTTTAGATCGGATGGGGGGAGAGGCCTCACAACGTCCTAATGTGCCCCCACAGCCTTGTTAGGGACAGGAGGAAAACCTCGCCCTAACATGAGCAAAGTCAAAGGCCCGATTCTTTTAGACCGGATGGGGGGAGAGGCCTTACAACGCCCTAATGTGCCCCCACAGTCCTGTTAGGGATAGGAGGAAAACCTCACCCTAACTTGAGCAAAGTCAAAGGCTCGGTTCTTTTAGACCGGATGGGGGGAGAGGCCTTGCAACGCCCTAATGTGCCCCCACAGCCATGTCAGGAACAGGAGGAGAACCTCGTCCTGACATGAGCAAAGTTGAAGGCCCGATTCTTTTAGACCGGAGGGGGGAGAGGCCTTACAGCGCCCTAACGCGCCCCCACAAGCCAGGCTGATAACGAGAACCTCACGCCGGCTCAAGCAAAATGGAAGACCCGGACTCCTACGGGAGCCGGGTTCCGCCGCCAAGGAAAGCTTCACCCGGACTCCTACGGGAGCCGGGTTCCGCCGCCAAGGAAAGCTTCACCCAGACTCCTGCGGGAGCCGGGTTCCACCGCCAAGGAAAGCTTCACCCGGACTCCTACGGGAGCCGGGTTCCGCCGCCAAGGAAAGCTTCACCCGGACTCCTGCGGGAGTCGGGTTCCGCCGCCAAGGAAAGCTTCACCCGGACTCCTACGGGAGCCGGGTTTCGCCGCCAAGGAAAGCTTCACCCGGGCTCCTACGGGAGCCGGGTTCCGCCGCATGGGAAAGCTTCACCCGGACTCCTACGGGAGCCGGGTTCCGCCGCCAAGGAAAGCTTCACCCGGACTCCTACGGGAGCCGGGTTCCGCCGCCAAGGAAAGTTTCGCCCGGACTCCTAAGGAAGCCGGGCTCCATCCGCTACTTCGCCAGCAAGGGTTAAAAATGGTGGCGAGACTTGGCCACATGACGAGATCGGATGGAAGGGAAGAGCCCCTTCCCACGACGACCTCTAAGCCAAACAAGCCAAACGACGAGAAAGGGTCAATGGACGACAATATCGGTGCTACGCGTGGGCAAGGTAACACAAAGCACTTTTTCTTCATTTCCGATATACGTACTACAGGGCCAGGACGGCCAGGGAAAGAGGGACAAAACGATAAGAAGAAAGCAGCTACAAAAAGGGGGTGACTACGAAAGAACTCTAAGGAGGTCATGCTCCCTCCGACCTTGGGTTATCACCTCCATCCCTCAACCAGGACTGCCTCAGGTTCTCCACTGCTTCTTCTAGTTCTTCCTTCTTCCACAGCGTATCCTGGAGCGTCTGACGAAGATGTCGGCTCTCTGCCTCCGCTTCTCGATGCCGCTTCCACAGAACTTCAGACTCCGCCTCTGCATCCGCGACAGCCTTCCGCTCAAGCGCCAGTTGGATTTTCACTTGCCGAAGTTCGACTGTCTTCTCCCCAAGGGAGACAGAAATCCCCTCGATAGTGCCCCTCAGGGCCAAGAGCTCTTCGGTATCTTGGGTGTTAGCAAGCTGTGCCCTAGTAACCAACTGCCTCTGGAGACGAACGACCTCGTCCGCCGCTTGACAGAATCTCCCTTTGTACTCTTCTACCTGCCGGCGCCAGCTGGCCCGCTGCACATCGTGGCTCATCTCAGCATCTTGAAGCTGCTTCTGGAGGTCGGAAACCTTCTGTGACCATTTCTGCTCATCCTCAACCCGCGCTGCGAGCCGGGATGAGTTCCCCTCCAGCTGGCCGATCCTCCTCTTCGCAGCTGATAGCTCCACCTTAAGGGTGCTGATCCTGGCTTCTTGAGCCCAAGTACGATCGCTGGCGCTCTTCGTACATTCCTCGAGCTCCTTTGTGAAGTTCGCCTTCCTCCGGCTGTAGTCCATGATTGCCTTCACTTGGAGACTCCTGAAGTGAGCAACCTCAGCGGCGGCCTCGGAATAGCATTTTTTCGACTTGCGGAGCTCGCCCTCCGACTTCTTCAACTTCTTCGTCAGGTGGAGGACCTCCTTTTTCAGCCGTTGGATAGTTGACTTCAGCGGGACCCCCAGGGGCAAGGAGAGCGCTTCGGCAGGGCACTGCCATTGGAAGACACAAACGTCAAAGACCGACTCATTACAAGAAGAAAGGCAGAAAAGGAGGAGCAGGGGGAAGGAAAGGTCGTCCACAATAAGAAATTCGACTTTATTGATTAATTTAGAAGACAAACGGAAAGGAAATATGACGATAAAAGAAAGATACAAGATCGGAGGTCTCAGACCTCGGGGGCAGGGGGTGGAGAGCTCGGTGCGGGGGGTACGACTGCAGTAGCGGCGGACGCAGGGCCGGCCTCATCGTCAGACTCCTCCAGAAAGCCGAGATCAAGGTCGGGGTATCTACTGGCCACCCTCTCTCGACAGAGCTCGAATCCCTTGGTGAACGCCTCCAGGCCGAACTGGACGTTCAGTTCCCTCATCTCCGTGGAGGCCTTGAACTCCTCCACCGCAAGGGTCCTGGCCTCCGAAACCAGAACCGGAGTCTGCTCGGCCAAATGGGCGACCTCGGCCTCCGCCTTCCTCGCCGACTCCTCCAAGCTTCGTCTCTCCTCCTCCCGGGCTTGTCTTTCCTCTTTCCGGTCTTGCCTCTCTCTCTCCAGGGCCTCCCGGAGGGCGGCTACCTCAGCCGTCTTCGCTTGAAGACGAGCAACCTTGTCCTGGCAGCGCTCCTCCACCTGAAGGAGGTCCCTTCTCATGCAGCTCGATGCCTCGACATAAGCGAAGAGCTGGTGCCCGATCTGCAAGGACGGATAGAGAATTACAACAAAGACCGAGCAACCATGCAAATAAACATCCGCTTACCTCAAGAAAGGACCCCAAAGTATCCCAGGCCCGCTGCTCGGGATCGACGCGGTCGATCCTCTCCACGACATCGGACAGAATGCAGCCATCGAGCAGCCGCCTGATCAGAGCCTTGTCGTTGAAGGGGTTCTCCGATCCCCCCTCGGAGCAGACAGACTCGTCTACAGCGGCTCGGTGGCTGCTCACCCTGCGGGCCACCGATTTCCTCCTCCTCCCCGCGGCGGGTGCCTCCGTGGGGCAAACCCCCGGAACGGGGACCCCAGTCGGCGGGCTCCTTGAGGAGGCCCGAGGGGCCGCTGGCTCGGCATCCGAAGGAATGTCGATGGCCGGGGTCGCCTGGACGGGCGCGGCCAAGCTCGTCTCCTCCACCCTGGCCCTCTTCGCCGAACCAGAGGTCGTCGCGCCCTTCCTCTTCTGAGCTCTCATAGCCTTGACAAGCATCCGCGTGGCTTCGACGTCCATTGCTAAAAAAAAAAAAAATAGAAAAAGAGAAAAAAGAAGAGAGAAAGAAAGAGGAAGAAAAGAGCGAAAAAAAAAAAAAAAAAAAGAGAAAAAAGAAGAGAGAAAGAAAGAGGAAGAAAAGAGCGAAAAAAAAAAAAAAAAGAAGAAGAGAGAGAGAGAGAAGAAAAGATAAATACTTGCTGATCTTGAGGGCTCAGGCCGATGTTGAAAAGAAGCTGCCCCCTCAGAAGGTTAGGAAGGGAAGGAGCGGGATAACTCAGAAGCTTCTGGGCAGCCTGGAGGTCGTCCTCTCCCAGGCTGGGAGCCCGGCGGACGGAATCCCTCAGAGACACCCAAGGGGGCAAGCCCAGTTCCAGGGTCGGGCAGTAGACGAAGAGAAATTTTCCCTTCCAGTTGTGAATCGAAGAAGGGGCGCCCTTCAGCAACCCCTTCTTATCGAACTGGGGGGAGAAGTACCACCAGTCCTTCGCTGAAGGATGGCGTTTGAAGGTGTAGAAATGCCTGAACAGGGAGAGGGATGGCTGGACCTCGGCTATATGGCAGAGAGAGAGAAACCCTATCAAAAACCTAAAGGAATTCGGGGCCACAGAGGCGAGAGAAATGTCTAAGAAGCGAAAAAAGGCGGCAACAAAGACAGAAAGCGGAAGCCGGAGTCCAGCACGAAATGCCTCCTGGTACAAACAAAAGCGACCAGGAGGGGGAGCGCTGGCCCGGTCGGAGGGGCCAGGAAGCTTCAGGTCGTACTCCGAAGGAACCCCGTACCGAGCCCTTATTAGGAGGAGTTCGTCCGGAGTCGACGAACATGGAATGGCGCCCGGTGCGAAAACCGGGCGAGGCCCTGCCCCGGACGCGGGTTCGTCTGCAGAGACAGGGGCCTGGGGGTTCGAAGCAGAAGAACTCCCAGAACTGACGGGGGCAGAAGAGTCGGAAGACATTTTTCGGGGGGAGAACCTAAAGGATCCTAGAAAGGCAAACCGAGAAGGGAATGAGACGCCGAAGGTCAACTCAGAAGAAGACACAAAAGAAATGAAAAGAGGAAAAGCCCCTAGGCGGTAAGAAGAAGGTGGGCACTAACCTATCTTGCTCTGAGGACCTGGGGAGCGAGAAACGGGAGGCGCCTACGGCTCGAGAGGGCGTTCACTAGAGCAGGCTCTCGGAGAGAAGACAGACGCCAGCAAGAAATCAGAAATGGAGTAGGACGCCTGAAGGGGGGAGAACGGGTTTAAATAGACCCTGGGATCCGGCGCCATAATGATCGCGAATCCCCCCAGGCCAGTCCGCATCCGACGCGTGTCCCACTCCCCGTGGCAGACGGCTAAAGGCGGCTGGCAGTTGGCAGGGTCATAATTACGTCGTACCTAGGCCAGCATACCTGTGGGGTTTTCGAAGCGTCCCCTCGTACCGCCCCAATTCGAAAAGACTCCGGCACGCGCTCATTTAATGCCAAAATATCTGGGAGCGGCAGGGCACAGAATTCGAAGGGATGGTTCCGACTGTACCTCTGTGTACTTCCTTCGTTTGAAATTCAAACTCGGATGTAGGGGGACTGGTGTTGGGTATAAAATACCCACAGCCGAAACCCTCAACGGAATCGGCATCAGCGCAGCTCCGCCCGGACTCCTACGGGAGCCGGGTTCCACCGACGACAGCAAGTGCAGCTCCGTCCGGACTCCTACGGGAGTCGGGCTCCACCGCCGACAGCATGTGCGGCTCCGCCCGGACTCCTACGGGAGCCGGGCTCCGCCGCCAACATCAGAACAGCTCCGCCCGGACTCCTACGGGAGCCGGGCTCCGCTCTTAGTATCAACTGCTGGTAAGCTCCATCCGGACTCCTACCAGAGCCGGACTTCACCCTTAACTTTGATTGCAGTGCAGCTTCGCCCGGACTCCTACGGGAGTCGGGCTCCACCGTCGACAGCAAGTGCAGCTCTGCCCGGACTCCTAGGGAGCCGGGCTCCACCGCCGACGGCAAGTGCAGCTCCGCCCAGACTCCTGCGGGAGCCGGGCTCCACCACCGACAGCAAGTGCAGCTCCGCCCGGACTCCTACGGGAGCCGGACTCCACCGACGATAGCAAGTGCAGCTTCGTTCGAACTCCTATGGGAGCCGGGCTCCACCGCCGACAGCAAGTGCAGCTCCGCCCGGACTCCTACGGGAGCCGGGCTCCGCCGCCAACATCAGAACAGCTCCGTCCGGACTCCTACGGGAGCCGGGCTCCGCTCTCAGTATCAACTGCTGGTAAGCTCCATCCGGACTCCTACCAGAGCCGGACTTCACCCTTAACTTTGATTGCAGCACAGCTCTGCCCGGACTCCTACGGGAGCCGGGCTCCACCGCCGACAGCAAGCGCAGCTCCGCCCGGACTCCTACGGGAGCCGGGCTCCATCGCCAACATCAGAACAGCTCCGCCCGGACTCCTACGGGAGCCGGGCTCCACTCACGACCCCTACCGCCAGGAGGACCTCTCCCGGACCTCAACAGAAACTGGGCTCCGGCCGTTGCCGAGCTTCAATCGACAGATCCACGCTCCCTGACAGGCCCTCAAAACGGCCACGACCCTGCTCCACTTCCTGTGGCAGACTCCGTGCAGTACCATCATTCCCTGACAGGCCGCAGTAACCATAGCCACCCTGCTTCACTTCCTGTGGCGGACTCCGCACAGCTCCACTATCCCCTGGCAGGCCACAGTAACGGCCACGAACCTGCTCCACCTCCTGCGACGGATACCATGCGATTCTCCTATCCACTGACAACGGACGCTGCTCCACCCCTCATAACAGATTCCATGTGGCGGGCCGAGGTGATGGCCACGTGTCTGGTCCATTATCTTTCGCAATTAATTCCCCTGACCATGGGCGGCCCACTACCAGGCGGTTACAAACGTCGCCATCAATCTGTTGCCTCCTCCGTCTATAAAAGGGGGATCCAGATACGTTATTCTTTAAGCTCATTTTCCTTATCTCAAAACTCTGCTAAATTCTCCGCTCGAGCACTCCATTCTTGTTGAGGCAGAAAACTGACTTGAGCGTCGGAGGATCTTGCCGGAGCAACCCCACCTCCGGTTTAGACTTTCCTTGCAGGTCCCGGCGGCGACCGCGGCTTCCCCGATTCCAGCTTCTCCGGCGCAAGCGGATTTTTGCACCAACAGTACCCATCCAGTAAACATCCTAAAATAGATAATGTCAGTAAATCCTATCTTTGGCATTATAGGCTTGATCATGTGAACAAGAATAGGATTAACAGGTGAATCAAGGAGCGTATCCTTGAAATAGATGATTGTGAATCATTACCAACTTGTAAATTTTGTCTACTTGCTGAGATAACTAAATCACCTTTTAAGAAAAAAGTGAAAGAGCCAGCGATGTCCTAGGTCTAATACATACTGATTTATGCAAATCTATGAACATAAGTGTTAGAGAAGGATACTACTACTTCATTATGTTTACAAATGATCTATCAAGGTATGAGTATGTCTATCTTATGAAATATAAATTAGAATCATTCGAAATGTTCAAACGATTCAGTAGTGAAGTAAAGAAATAGACTGAAAAGAATATTAAGATCCTTTGATCAAATCGAGAAAGTAAATACCTCACCAGTGACTTCCTGACATATCTAGAAGAGAATGAGATTCTCTCATAGTAGATCCCTCCTGATACACTACAACATAATGGGGTGTCAGAAAGGAGAAATTGAACCTTATTAGACATAGTCTGATTAATGATGGGCTTTGCGAGTCTGCCAATCTCTTTTTGGAGATATACTCTAGAAACTGCCTGCTATATTCTGAATAAAATATTGAGCAAGTCTGTCAATAAAACTTCGTATGAGATATGAACTGGGCATAAGCTGGTGCTCTCACATCTTAAGGTCTAAGGGTGTCCAACCTATATCAAGCATTTAAAGATAAATAAGCTTGGACCTAAGTTCGATAAATATCTGTTCGTAAGGTACCCAAAGGAAACTAAAAGGTACTACTTCTACCTCACTGAAGAATAAAAGATGTTTGTCAGTAACAGGACAGCCTTTTTGAAAAAAAAATTCTTTAGAGAAGAAATTAATGCCTGTAAAATTGAACTTATGAAGTTCATGAGGTGGAAGGACTGACACACATAGAATCAGATTTGATTGGAGAATCAAATTTGGAGCCAGTAGAGGCACCATTAAGAAGATCCGGTAGAGTACCACATCAATTGGATAGATACTGTGATTTTTTGATCCAGGATGGTGACCCCATCGAACTAGATGAGAACGATGAGGATCCGATCACCTATACGGAGGTCATGCAAAGGTCTGACTCTCAGAAATGACTTGAGATCATGAAGTCCGAGATGGAGTCCATGGAGATCAATGATGTATGGATACTAGTTGATCCGTCTGAAGAGATAAAATTCATAGGGTGCAAGTAAATTTGCAAAAAAAAAAGAGGAGCGGACAGAAAGATAGAGACTTATAAATTTTATCTAGTTGCCAAAGGTTACCGTCAACGTTATGGTATTGACTATGACAAAACATTCTCTCCTATGGTAATGCTCAAGTCCATCCAGATTATGCTTGCTATAGCTGTACACTTAGATATGAAATCTGACAAATGATATCAAAATCACTTTTCTTAATGGGAAACTAGAAGAAGAGGTGTATATGATACAGTATGAAGGGTTCACATCCACAAATGAGTCTAAGGTGTGCGAGCTGAATAGATCTATTTATGGACTTAAGCAGGCGTCTAGGAATTGGAACATGTATTTTGATAAGATGATCAAAATATATGGCTTTGTTAGGAACAGAGAAGAGCCTTGTGTCTACAAATGGGCTAATAATTCTATGGTCATCTTTTTTGTATTGTATGTGGATGACATACTGTTAATAAAAAATGACATCTTGACTTTGCAGAGTGTGAAGTTGTGGTTATCATCATAGTTTTCGATAAAAAATTTAGAAGAAGCATCCTACATCCTAAGGATGAAGATCTATACAGATAGATCTAGAAAGTCACTTAAATTATCTCAATCCACGTACATCGATACTATACTGAAATGTTTCAACATGGAGAATTTTAAAAAAAGCTATCTTTCGATAGGCCATGAAATTACTCTTTCTAAAAAGGATTGTCCGACAATCTCTCAGAAGAGAGAATGTATGAGTAGGATACCATATGCTTCGGCAGTGAGATCTATTATGTACGCTATGATGTGTATGAGACCATATGTGGCCTATTCACTAGGGATAGTGAGTAGGTACCAGTCTGATCCGATTGAAAATCATTGGAAGGTTGTGAGATAATCTTAAAGTATTTGAAAAATACTTTATCTATGGAGACACTAATCTAAAACTTGTGGGATATACTGATTTTAATTTTCAGTCAAATTGTGATGGTAGTAAAAGCATATCAGGCTACGTATTTACTCTGAATGGAGTTGCTGTTTGCTGGAAGAGTTTCAAGCAACATACTATGGCCCATTCTATATACGAAGCAGAATTTATTGCTGCATCTGATGCTGCAAAGGAGGTGGTGTAGTTGCAGAAATTTATCATCGATCTGGGAGTTACACCTTCTATTAATGGCCCTGTCCTGCTGTACTATGACAGCATTGGAGTCATAGCTCAGGCGAAGAAACCAAAGTCACACCAGCACACCAAGCATATTCTACATCGCTATCATCTGGTAGGTGAGATCATGGATCGAAGTGATGTCAAACTTCAAAAGATCGATGGAAAGAAGAACCTAGCCGACCCCTTCACTAAAACTCTCAGGATCAAAGAGTTTGATGATTTCAAATAGAAGATGGATATTAGATACTACTCCGATTGACTTTAGTTCAAGTGAGAGTTGTTGAAAAATATGTCATAAAACCAATCATATGACGATTGAGTTTCTTTTGTATATGAATTATTCATTGATAAATAAAAGTTATTCTGACATTATTCATCACAAAGTTACATCTTCCTTGTAGAATTCTTGTGTTGTGATGAAGTCCTTAGCACTATATTAGTAATTGATTAAAGAAGATTTATCGTATAGTTCTTAGACATGTTCGCGATCAAATGATACGTCATTATAGGATGATGACGTTTATTGAATGAAAATCGTTGTGTGCCATATAGATTGGTTGTTTTTTTAACCAAAGAGTGTGGTGACACTGATATGACATACAAGTGAGATGTAGAAGTATATCATCACTGAATAAGTAACTCACCTGCTCAACATTTTACTGTCAAGAGCTACTCATGAAGCATATGGACATAAGTATCCCTCAAATTTGAGATCACCATAGTGACTTGCAAGTAACTCACTGTACTTTGGTGTCAGACTATCTACATTTTTAATGCAGTGATAGAAGGCAATTAGGTACAGTCAAGTACTTGCGAAGTCTGTGTATGGAACAAGATGAGATTGACCCCTCCAGATTATAGGAGCCGGTATATCGTTGTATTTCAATTTAGTAAAATCTTAATCGGGATAATTCATGAGATGAATTTGAAAAGTTGAAATATAATGTAGATGAAACACTCAAGGTTGATAGTTAACCCTAGATCATCCTAGAATATTCAGGGTCAAAGAGATAAATTATGTGGTAACTATATGCATAGGTTTTGAAATATTTTTTTACGATTATTTGACCTATCCAGATGTCGAAAATCATTGCTAGATGGTATCTTCGATTAGTATAGAAAATAATTTCTGTGCTACCGACTTAATATTCGAACCTAAAGAGTCACGCACAAAAGTCAGATGACGTAAGAATGTATTGGCCTGTATTTATATGTCTAATTTAGAAATACTTGATTTGATTGAACATATAGACTAACTTGATTGAAAATTAAGTTATGGATCAAACAGGATTGAAGAGTTGACTATGTCTAGCTAGCATTATACATAAGATTCAGATTCAATCTCAAAAATGAACAGTTTATGATCTATAATCCAAGAAGCCTATGAGAGATTGAATTTAAGTGTTAATTAATTTTAGATTAGATCTAATTTAATTAGACTTAGTTAGATTCAAAATTTTAAGTTAGACTTGGTCCTCAATCCTAAACAGTTTAGGATTGACAACCTTCCAAAATTATTTCAAATCAGCTTCGAATTGGATTCGAATTTATCTAATTTTAGATGATATCTTTAGAGTCTATTTTCACTAAGACTCTCTCACCTTTATGACCGACCAACACCTGGTATAGTGCTAGTTGTGGGCTGTCCCACATGGGTATGGGCATGGGTGCAAAGTAGATGCCATGTTGGGCACCAATTCTTTCTTATATAGGAGTCTTTTGATAAGTTATGCACTGATTCAAAGCTTGTTTGAATTAGGAGTCCTATTCTTATTGGATCATGAAAATCATCTATAAATAGAGAGGGTCCCTACCTATGGATGTATAGAAATCAAATTGAGAGGAAGAGAGAAGAGAGGCGTGAAAGCTCCATGGGCATCCCTCTTGGCCTCCCCCTCTTGCCGCCCCTCCTCCTCTTATCGTGGGCCCTCCTTGGGCATCCCTCTTGCTGGTATGAGGTGTTACACCAGATCTTCTCTCTTCTTCTTTGGTTGCCTTATGAAGGTGCTTCAATCTAAGACTTCATCTCATTTTTCTATAAAGCCTGACATGCGCATGAAGTAAAGGAAGTGCAGATCCAGGCCTACATGAGTGTTTGAATCCAGATTTCAGAGATTTGATCTCTATTCCACTGCTATCCAAATAAAGATTTGATCTTTAGTTAGTTGAACATGTAAAAAATTTTTAAATACAACCCTAGTAATCTGCTAGAACAAATTTCTTTCCCTTCAATGGGGACACTAACTTGAAACTTGTAGGATACATTGATTTCAATTTTCAGTCAGATAGTGATGATAGTAGATGCATATTGGGCTATATATTTATCTTAAATAGAGGAGCAATATATTGGAACAGTTTCAAACAACATACTGTGGCCGATTCTGTATGCGAAGCAGAATATATTGCTGCATCCAATGCTGCAAAGAAGGCAGTGTAGTCACAAAAATTTATCATTGAGCTTAGAGTGACATCCTCTGTTGATGGGTCTATTCTCCTGTACTGCGATAGCACTAGAGCCATAGCTCAAGTGAAAGAACTAAAGTCACACCAACGTACCAAGCATATTTTGCGTTGTTATTATCTTATACGTGAGATCGTGGATCGAGGTAACATCGAGCTTCATAAGATTGATGGAAAGGAGAACCTAGCGGACTCTTTTACTAAAGCTCTTAGGATCAAATAGTTCGATGATCACAAGTGAAAAATAGGTATAAGACAGTGCCACGATTAACTTTAGTTCAAGAAGGAGTTATTAGAAAATATGTCCTAAAACCAATCGTTTGGACGATTGTGCTCTTTTTGTAATATGTATATGAATTATTTAATCATTGAATAAAAATTATTTTGATATATTTTATCATAAAGTTACATCTTTTTTGTTAGAACTCTTGTGTTGTAATGAAGTCCTTAGAACTATATAGTAATCGATAAAAAAAGATTTATTGTATAATTCTTAAACATATTCATGATCAAATGATACGTCTTTAAAGGATGATGATGTTTATCGAGTAAAGATTGTTGTATGTTATATAGGTTGGTTGTCCTCTTAACTAAAGAGTGTGAAGACACTGGTATGTTATACAAGTAGGATGTAGGAGTACATTATCACGGAACAAGTGACTCATCTGCTGAGCACTCTACTGTCAAGAACAGCTCGCAAAGCATATGGACAAAAGTGTCTCTCAGACCTGAGATCAGTATAGTAACTTGCAAGTAACTCACTATGCTTGGGTGACAGACTATCAGTATTTCTAATATAGTGATGGAAGACTATTGGACATAGTCAAGTACTTGCGAAGTCTGTGTATGGATCAAGTTGGGATTAACCCCTCCAGATTATAAGAGCTAATATATTATTATATTTTAATTTAGTAAAATTTTGATCAGGATAATCCATGTGATGTATTTGAAAGGTTGGAATACAATGTGGATGACTCTTTCAGAATTGACAGTTTAACCCTAGATCGTCCTAGAGTACTTAGGATCAAAGGAATGAATTACGCGGTAACTATATGCATAGGTTTTTGAATATTATCTTACAAATATTTGATCTATCTAGATATTGAGAACCATTGCTAAATGGTAACTTCGATTAGTATAAAAAATAGTTCTTATGCTACTAGCTTAGTGTTCGTACCTATAGAGTCACGTACAAAGTCAAACGACGTAGAAAAGAATTGATATAAGTCTATATATTCAATTTGAAAGTATATAACTTGATTGAATAAATAGATTGATTTGATTGAAAATTAAGTTATGGGTCATACAGGATTAAACAGTTGACTATATCTAGCTAACACTGGATATGAGATTCAGGTTCAATTTTAGGGATGAACAAGATTTGATCTATGATCCAAAGAGTGTAGAAGAGATTGAATTTAAGTACTAATTAATTTTAAATTAGATCTGATTTAATTAGACTTAATTGGATTAAAAAATTTAAATTAGACTTGGTCCTAAATCCTAAACAGTTTGGGACTGATAGCTTATTTAAAATTGATTCGAATCAGATTCGAATTGGATTCAAATTGACCCATATTTAGATTAGAACCTTAGAGTCTAATTTTGCTAGGACTCTCTCACATCATGGCCGATCAAAGGAGGGTGGGGGTGCTGGTTTTTCCACCCTTCCTCTTGGGTGTAAGCGTGGGTGCATGGGGGTGCCAGGTTAGGCACCTATCCTATCTCAATTAGGACTCCTTAGATAAAGGATGGAATAATTCAAAGCTGATTTGAATTCTAATCTATTGGGTCATGGAGAATCATCTATAAAAAGGGAGGACCTCTAACCATCAAAGTATAATAATTAGATTGTATCCTAAGGTAAGAAAGAGAGAGAGAGGTGGCGTGCAAGAGAAGAGAGGCGTCTCTTCTCCTTGGCATGAAGACTTGGGCATCCAATCCCTCTTGGTGTGAAGAGGCCCTGGCATCCCACTTCTAGGTGTGAGGCATCACACCAAAGCTCTTCATCCATCCTCCTTTGCTGTCTTGAGAAGGAACGAGGATCTGAGGCTTCATCCTATTTTCCTGCGAAACTTGGTGTGCATGCGAAGTAGAGGATTTGTACGTTCAAACTTTTGCGATGATTCAGATTCAAGAAATCTTTTTAGATTTGATCTCTATTCTACTACCTATCAGATAAAAGATAAAATCTATGTTAGATTATTATTAAAAAAAATTAGATTCTCCCTAGCGATCCGATCTCGAATTGGATTTTTTTCTTCACGAGCATATGCAGTCTGGGCCTTATCTTCAAGCTAGGTGTTGAGCCACACAAAGGCGATCAACCCCTCATACAAGAGTTATGTCGTGTGCCAACTACAAAAGGAAGAAAAATTTGTTAAGTCACTTGCTCGACGGATACAACTATTCGACAAAAAGAAGATAATTCAATGTCGAGAAAGAAAAGTTGAAGACTTACAGACATCAACGACATGTAGGAGCCCGAAATAATCATCGTGACTGGGTGAACTTTTTCATCTTCCCAATCAGCAGGTAGCATCACCATTTTCATCAACTCCCTAATAAGTCAATGATCTCAGAGTGCTTGATTGGTCATCTTGATGTACATATCGAGGGTGATGAAGCTCTCTCCAGAAGAGTCCAAAGGATTGTAATCGATGGTGAAGACAGGGGGCATTGGAGTTTTCTCCTTGTCGGCATCTCTCCGACCATTTCCTCGGTTGCCACCCATTTCAACTTGAGCCGACAGGGCTTGGATTGCACTGATGAGCTTGGTCAGGGCTTCGACGATGATGACATCATCGTCAATCGAAACAACTATGGTAGGAGGTGATGGTGAAGATCGATCTAGCGGAGGAACTCAGATCGACGACGGTGGCTGCGTGCTCCTCGATACCTGAGGAGGAGATTCTTCTCTTGACTTCTTCGATGGATCTCGAGAAGGTCCGTCAAGCTTAGAACCTGACCTCTTCCTGACAACATGGTGGATAGATTCGATCGAGACCCTCATGCTTACAGATCAAAAATAGAAGAAAAGTTAGTGCATAAGCAAAAGAAGGAAATCAATGAAAAAGACTTCAAAGTATAAACAAAAAGAAATCTATCCAAATGACTAGTCGGGCTTATGCCAACGTCGTACAATGACTGCTCCTCAAAGAGCTCCCATTGCAAAAGAACCTGGATGCTGAACAGAAGATCGTATTGTTCCCTATCTTCCTCCAGGACTACTTTATTCTTATTCGGGGAAAGACTAGATGTAGTCTAAATTCAATCAAAGCCCCATGGGTAGTCAACAGCTACATAGAAGAATTTATTCTTCCACTCGTGGATGGAAGAAGGAAGTCTGATAATAAACTAATGATGGTACTGAGGATTGAAGAACCACCACCCTCATTCCCGAGGATGTTTCTTTAGCATGAAAAGAGTGCGAAAAGGAAAAATTCATGGCTTAAAGCGAAGAAGATGGCAAAGAACAATGAAAGAAAAAAGAATCCTAATGGAGTCGGGGGTGAGTTGGATAGGAACTACTTCATATAAGTCAAAAATATGGGCAAAAACTGGATGAAAAGAAAATCAGAATTTCGAGTGAAGAAACTCCTCAAAGACAGTAATGTAGCCGTTTAGAGGGCGAAGAATCCAACCATCTTCACCGAACGCCATCAACCGATATCGACTAGGGATATGGTAGTGATCCCTTAGCCATTCCATATCAGCATCAGATAACTCAGACCCCTCGTAACGAGGCCTAGGAAGATACTCGAGAGCTGGTCATTCATCCAACTCCTACTGATCAGGATGATCCTATTGAGAAGAAGCATCTTCAGGATCATCCCGAGGAACATCCTTGTCTCCCGTCGAGCAGTTGAAGTCTGAGAACCCTGATCTCCTACCATGTTCTCGTTTGCAGGCTCTTTACCAGAAAAGGCCATTCCTAAGTGAAAAAATCAAGACAAAAACCTAAAGAGAGGAGATAAAGAAGTTTAACCTTAGGAGACAACTGACAACAATGAAGGAGGGACTGACGACGATGGAGAAATTGATGACAACGATAGAGAAATCGATGAGAAAGAAGAAAGCCGATGATGAAGGAGCCAAGAAGTCTAGACCACCCTATGGGAACAAATCCTATACTTTATTGGAAACAAAAGCAAAAACTCTGAACTGGAAATGAAAGCTCTGGGAACAAAAGGATATCTAACGAGGAAACAATTCCTTTTTATAGATTCCTTCAATGGCTACAATCATCGCAGGAAGTTGCGACCTCTTCAGAGATTTTGACACATAGTAGAAATCTCAGCCGACCATCCTCTCAATTTTTTGACGCAGCATCATTAAGATCGTGTCAGATAAGCCGAATCCTCGTAACAACAAATCGAGCAAATGACTAGCTGACATGTAGAAGACTCAGGCTGCTCAACGAATTATTGTCTGACCGTCCGATCTTCTACAATCCTTATGGAAGATCGCCTTGAATAATCCACGATATTTATTACTGTACGACCTACGATGCGATAGAGCCACTGCACATCTTACAAAATAACAAAACAACAGCTCGCTCTATGAAATGACAAAATAGCTAGACACGGCTTTTGAAGCAACATTAAGTGAAGGTTGTCGAGGAAAAGCAACTCGGATTCATATGACAATTAACTTCTTTCGCTCGATTAAGACTACAGAATCGGACTCAGAAGTTGAAGGACAAGTATTGGGATAGATCCTGATTGCTTAGCTGACTAACTCTCATTTTCGCCTCCTCACCGACTAAGTGAGCAACGACCATCTCTTTTCATCATCTCTGCACCGACTAAGTTTACTACATCACGGATCGAGCCGACTAAGATCGACGAAATTTGACTTAACCAACTTATCTTAGTCGGCATCCGACCAACTTTGTCTGACATATGACCAAAGACTAGCCTACATAGTTCGATAAATAGTCAGCACATGATCGACGACCTATTCGGCTCCATATCGACTATCTAAATCCTGCATCTCTGAGGTTCAACGACAGTTATTCAGTACGAGCATTAACTACTTGTGAACGTGAAGTGCAATAGTTGCCCACAAGTGGCTCATTACTCGACCTTAATGGTGGTTAATGAAATAACCACCCACTAAATACCATAACTCCCACGTCCTAAATGTTCGTAGGTGAGAGTTACACAGTAACGACTTTACTTGCTCTTTATAAAGTGATAAGTTACGGAAGATCAGATAAGCTAAGCTAAATATAAATTTTTGGGTTCTCATTTTTGGCTCTTAACTGTTCCCTTTTTTCTGACTGACTTAAGTATCGGAAGATCTCCCGCTGGACAACTTCCAGCAAGAGAATTTATTTTATCGATTTTCTACCATCTATCGTTCAAGCGCGGCAACTCGACGCATAGTCAATTATCTCACCAAAGATAGGCTGCAATATTTCCTAATAAGAAATTAATCAAATGATGGTTGATTAGTAGTCGAATGCTACCTGCCTTGCAAAGTTCCAACTTGTACCGAAATAGCTGTTGTAATATCCATATCGTTACTCCTGATCTCCGTGCTTGAGGTTGAATAGCCAAGGTGAGAATGGTCGAAGTGGTGTTCTCGCTAGAACTCTGTCCGAATATCTGCAAAAAGTTCTCATCGGGGTGTTCTCCAGTGAAGACCCTCCAATGCTCAAGTTAAGAGATGGAGAACAATGAGAAGGAGAAAGTGAAAATAGAGAACTTACTTTAAGGGTCTCTATGCCTCTTTATTTATAGGGGAGGAATTGAAATCATATACGTCTCGGAGTCTTGATTCCTTTCCGGATTTGGTATGCAGATTGATTCGGAGAAGTTATCTTCTTTTACAGGAGACTCGATCGCGAAAGAATCTTTTTTATCTAAACTTGCTCAATTTGGGAGAGAGATGGATTCTGTCAGGAAAGACCGTAGCTCAAACATGAACGACCTAAAATAGCTCATCCAAAATCGAGGTGAGATCCTCGATATAAACCGAGGATCAAGGAGAGCCGCTACCAGCACAATATGGGATGTTTAGCAATCTTTGGATCCGTTGTGGATATATGGTTCAACCAGTGCCTATCTTCCATAGTTTGGCCGAAGCTGATGAGGATGCATCTAGCTGTGGCCGAAATAAAGATCTACAACACATATTATGCCCTCAAAGAGCTGGAGTAGATCGATCGTCGAATGAAATGATGATCTATACTATTTTGCCATCGTGCATGACAGAAAATCTTAAGCAACATTTGGTGAGTTATTAAATGAATCCTAGAGGATGCTTTTTGCTCCCCCACTTGCTTCGGAAAAAAAAAAAGGGTGAGTTAACAATTTAAAATTTGCGCATAGAATGCACCAACCATGAACGGCATGCAGTATACATTGCCAGATGGATTCAACAAACATCTCTAGATGATGGCTGCGGGCAGTATGTTGCATACGAAGTCAGCGAGCACGAAAAAGCAAGTAGCGTCTAAAATGTCAAGACCATAGATCATATATTCTGGCGCGAAAGAGAGCGTGGATCGCCATAAATTGTTTTTAATTTTCCTGTGAAATGGCACAATGAGCATGTTTCAAGCTTGATTTTTAGCCGAAAACACAACACCACAAGCAAAAGCATTGCCTGTCGAAGGACTTACAACACTAGATACTCCTACCAAGACTACGAAGAGTCATTATATCAAACATCTGACTGAATTGGAAACGATTCGCATATACCGGCCCTAAACCCCAACTTTAATCAGAAACCTGAAACCCGAGAACAGTTAGAGGCCTAAATGATCCAAGCGGCCCAGCCCCGTCATGTGTGATGCTAAAACGCAAAACATTTTCTCCCTTCTTTTGTGGTGCCATTTGGGTTACCGTTCAGCTCGCATGCAAAGACCAACGGGCGCGAGTCAGACATTGAAAACGAACCTCACGTGCGCCTTCCTTGTCATCATCATAATTTTTTTATGTGCGCCCCCCTGTAGCAACTCTTTATGCCTCACAACCAAATCGAGCTGCACAGTCTGACCTTCCGAACATTAAAAATTAGAGTTGCATTCCAGAACTTTGAGTTTGTTGGGACGCTTTAGGCTATACGTCTCAAAAGTGAAGTCTGGCCGGGAATAGACATACCTTCCAAATGGGAGTCTTGTACCGGCCTAGTGACTCCCTTCGACCGTAGGTATGTATCTAGTTCCAGGCCTGGATTTGGATCTCGCCTCCTTGCTCTTTAATTTTGCCCATCATAACATCAGCTTCGTCAACAACCCTTGTTTTTGTAAAACAAAAGCTGCGCTGCCGGACCCTGTGTTATTACGTCTGTCAGTAGTTTGTGTTTTTGAGGTGATGGTGACATGTTATATTTCTGTACTTCTTCGTGTCTGAATGCTAGAATGATTGATGATGCAAAAATGATGACTAGTAACAACTTCGAAAAATGTTGCACCTAATCATATCACCAGCCGCATAACAGGATACTAGGAAATATTGCAGGGTGGTTATTGGTTAGACCAAATCCGTCGAGCTCGCGGACCAGTCTAACCACAAAATAACACGCAAATGACGAATGCAAAGGATTGAAAAGAATATGATACATGTGCGTCTATGCATATTGTTTTATTGTTGAATTGGCCCATCCATTGAGTGATAGACCTCATCTAACTAAAGATTACAGAATATCGCATGGATATCTGTAGGTAAATATCCTCTCGCCTTGTATTTCCTTTCAATCAAAATATTCTTGATACAAGCACTACGTTGAGTGCCTATTCACAAAAACTTTTGCCGCTTCATTCCTAAGCTCATTCACCAATTCAAAAACATAGGATATTATCATATTCAGGTAACTGACTTTCTGAGAAAACAAATTCAGGTTCTCTGGAAAGAGTTCACCCGACTTTCCTCTATTTAATTAATGCAATATAACCTGGTCTTGACTAGCTAGATAGGGAGAGAAGGAGGCCACACTATAATACTTGCAATAGAGGTGAGAATGATATGGATATTATCCGTTTGGATTTGTTTTCATATCCGAATTAATCCGGATATGAATAGAAATTTGAGAATCCGACTAATATCTGTGTTCGTATCCGTATCCGTCAAAGAAAAATAGATATGGATAGACAACTATCCGATCCATATCCGAATATCCGAATCAACATGTAATCTTATATAATTTTATATAGTATTTATTAATTTTTTTAAAAAAAATATACAACCATATAAATATGTTATTAATTTAATTTATCATTTATTTAGTAATATCCTTAATTTTATAGTCATAAAATTTAGTTATCTTGATTATATCTGTAATTATATCCACACTTCTAATATCCGAATTATATCCGTATCCATTTCAAATAAATATGGATATAAATTTTTGCATCCGAATAATATCCATATCCATATTTGTATCCATCAGACAAAACAAATATAAATATAGATACACAAGTATCCGATCTGTATCCGATTCGATTTCAGTCCTATCTTGGAGCTATTGAAAGGCATGAATTTTAGAAACTTTCGGAATCACTTGCCAGGTCGCTCGTATCATTAGGCAGTTTAGATGCTGCTCATTATGCTAATTTACAATTTTGATTCTTCCAGGTCGAACGGTTTTAGTTATAAATTAGTTACATAAGAAGTATACACAATGGCATACATATGAAATGAATAAGCTTGCAGTTTGGAGATCTCCAATGTGTAGAGGAATGAAAAACATTGCTTGCTGGTAGGCCAAATATCTAATTCGAATAATGGACTGTATATTAATCTTTCGTGCACTTAGTAAGTAGAAAACAGAAATGGAATGAGAATTTTCTAACCAAACAGATAAAAATCAAATGCTAGAGAAAAGAAAAGGAATGACAGATGCAACAATCAATAGAATCAAAACAAAAGCAACTTATGAAACGTTCGGCCTTAATTTTCCGATCTTCTTTCCTTGATTCCCAGCTGTCCGCGGCCTTCTTCGGCTTCTTCTAACAAGTGGGAAAATCCGGAGGCGGTGGGGGGAGGGTGGATTCCGGGGTGGGTCCATTCTCCACCTCAAAAGCCGTCGCCAACCCCAACGACAAGTGGGCATCCAGGTGGCAGTGCATGATCCATACACCTGTACCATCAAATCATATGGGCAAAAAAAAAAGTCAAAACTATGCAGTTAGTTACACTGTCCCTTTCACCTGGTCAACGAGTTTAGCTTGCTCTCGTGCCCGTGCGAGAATGAGGTGTACCTGGATTATTGGCGATGAATCGGATGACGGCCCAACCGCCCGTGGGAACGCTGATGGTGTTCCTCATCTGTGGGTCCACCAGGTTGTAGCTCTTCTCCGCGGCGGCTTGGTCGTAGTTTCCGAACCCTTGCGCCACCACGAAGAAGTCGAAGCCATGGAGGTGCATCGGGTGGCTCTCGATCCCCAGTATCGCCGTGTCCTGCAGCACCATCTCCACCGTGGCGTTGTACTTGATCTTCTTCACCTTGGTAGCCTGGGACGTGAACATCAAGGGTTGCAGCGCCGGGACTGCGTTCACAGAGGCGTTCGTGAAATCGAAGAACACCGGTGGCTTGTGGGGAAAGTCGGCCGTGTAAACCCCCTTCACACCCTTAAAGTGTGCCTCCAACAGCGACATGGTGGTGGGGAACTGGAAGGACACGTTGTTCATGCTGGCGGCGAGTGCTCCCTGAGTCTGGTTGCACAGCGATTGAGTGGGCTGGCAAGCAACGAGGCCCAGCCCAACCGTGATGAACATGCGCTCGTCGACGTGGAGAGGGACGGTGCGGTCTTCAGTCCTACAGAGAGCGGTTAGCTTGGAGAAGAAGCGGAAGGCCACAGCATTGTCGAAGAAGGAGGGCATGGTCGGCATCACGGGATGCAAAGATGGCAAGGCGGATTTGTATTGGACGATGCCGGTGGTGGTTGTGTTGTCGAAGGCTGGCCGTGGGGGAGGTGGGTTGGGGGTGCTGATATAGGGGAGGGCGGCCATGTAGTAGCGTGCCGGGGCTGCATCGGCGACCATGAGGGCATCCACGGTCTGGCCCGGGGCGATGACGATCACATCAGTCTTGTAGGGTTTGGTATAGCTAGCATCCGCGGCTACCACGGTGAAGTGGTGCCCGGCAATCTTAAAGAAGAGCTGATTATCGAGTGCAGCGTTGATGATTCGGAGCAAGTAGGTCTTGCCTTCCTCCACTTCAAGCTTGTAGGTGTCTGCAGGCCAATACGAGGCTATTTAATTTGGTCACTAAAATTAACGTACACAAAACATGGGCCATTAATGGTATATTAAGTACTTACGTTTTTTGGAACATGGGTAAAGGTCACCGGGTTTTCCATTGATGGTATATGCATCGGAAACGTTGGGGGTGCCGCCGGTAAGAAAGGCTTGATTCGCCACGTCGACCAAGTTCGGATTCCACCACTCACCTGTACGTTGATGTTTTGGTCATCCAACGATTGTGAAATTGGTGAAGAGAAACTTGGAAGCAAGAAAAATCAGATAGCTTTCATAAAAAAAAAAGGGGGTAAAATCAGATAGCCGAGTTTTTTTTTTTTTTTTTTACCCCTCTAAATATGGATATAGAAAAAAAGAGAGGGGGTAAAAGGATATACCGAGTAGAATGGGAACCTCCTTGTCGGGTTGATGGAAAGGGTAGCCTTGGGTGCCTTGTCTGGGTCTGATGAGGAGAGCACCGTAGACTGTTGCTCGGAGGAGCGAGGCATGGGCATGCCACCAGAGGGTGCCCTCTTGGCCGGTGACGGTGAATTTGTAGATGTAGCTCTTCCCGGGTCGTATCGGGCATTGGGTTATCATATTTGGCCCGTCGGCCCAAGCACTTAGTATCTGAAATATGCCATGCCTGCAGCGTACGTCATAACAATGAGAACTTGAGATTAGCTACCTTGTTGAGATATTGCTTTTTTTCAATTTTTTTTCAGATGACTATAATATTATCTTACCAGTGGATTGTAATGTTGTAAGGCGAGTCGTTGATGACATTAACGACTAAGGTATCACCCTCGTGGACGTCTATGGTTGGCCCCGGATATCGGTCATTCACGGCAGTGATCACTTTGCTGCGGCACAGCCGTCTTACCGTCAGGTTTCCCACCTACTCATGACAACACCGTCAAACATATATGTGGATAAGTCCCATCAATCATCGGCAAAATTTGTTAGAAAGAATACACCATCTAGGCCAGAACTAACATTACTAAATGTCATTCCAAACCGACTAGAATAAACCTTTGAAGTGGTATGATTTTGGAATTTATCTGAAAAATTTAGGATAAAAGTTGAGATACTGCATCTCGGATCCCAAAGATTCGGACTAAACTGTATGATCATCTGGTAGGAGCCTGCAAGCTAATATATCTTAATGACCTGGTTATGTTGTTGGAAACTTGTGAATTCTGGTCATGTCATGTGGGGAAATAACTATTTGTGACTGTCTGTAAATTGTTGCCAATTATCCTGATTGCTAACACGTGTAGTCTCCCATAACATAGGAATTAAAGATATATAATTGGCAATGAGGGATGATGTAGTTCAAGAAACATGGTCAGAATGGAGCAGTAGCACGGTGATACTATCCTGATATCCTCGACTTCACCTCTCATCAAACTGTGCTTTGATTATATCTAGTTTTTATCTTATGAAGTATGCTACGTGACAAAGGATACTAGTTGTATCTTTTGTGCGAAAGATGGTTTTCATCTTTCTTTACATGAATCTATCGTTGAATCATGCAATAGCCGCTTTAAGATCTATATAGGTAGATGAATGATAAAGCTCAAAATATTTTCAACAGGTTGCAAAAAAAAAAAAATAAATAAATAAATAAATAAATAAATAAAATAAAGAAGAAGAAGAAGAAGAAGGAAAAGAAAAGAAAAAAAGAAGAAGATCAATCATTCTTTTCTTGCGCGAAGGATACAACTCGAACACCATTGCGAGCTTAAATGAGAAGAATGATGAAAAATTTAACGTTTGGAAAGAAACATTACTTTTGTCAAGTGGTCCCCACATATCAGAGCGTAATGTTTCTTTTCAAATACAAGAAGAATTTATCGACGATTCACAAAGTTTCCTACAGCACCGAGAATTTAAACTAACACAGAAGAGAGGAGAGTGCTTGGAATAGAGAGAAGATAAAGGTTAGATTACATGGAATGTGTGCTCGACAACTGCAGCATCCACCATCGAACTAATGAAGGCTAGAGCGATCGCCAATATGAGCATTGACCGTGCCATTTCTATGAAACGATAGGAAAGAGGGACAAATAGACAGAGGATTGCCTTGTGAGATGGATAGGAGTCTCCACTTGATCTTGGCCAAAAGTCCAAGAAAGGAGTCTCTTCTATCCCCCCCACCCCCCCCGCGCAAAAAAAAAAGAGAGAGATGGATAGGAGTCTGCAAAAGGGAAGCGAAAACTCCTCTCCTTTTTTGAGTTGTTACCAATGGACAAGCTATTGGAGTAATGTGTTTCTTGGGTGACCGAAGTTCTTATATATAGTGTTTATGAATGTGTCTAGGATGTTGGAAGGCTCACCAAATATATAGATTATTGCAAAACCAGGTCTTTGCCCTCCATTTGCGTAAAGCCCAAGCCATAGGCCTAAGAATTCAAACCATTGTCTCATTTCCTTCATTATTCCTCAAAAAAATAAAAAACAAAGAAATTCAAGCCATTAGTTTGGTGTTCGTTATTTTGCATTGCTTGTCAAACAGCTGAAAGTTTGGTTAAGTTTTAGATAACAACGCAATGTTCCGCGACCAAGGACGAGTTCTTGCCGTCTGGCTGCTGGCTTCCTTTCGTGGGTTTGTTTTCTATGCATTATTAATCAACATCCAGTGTCATTTCAGTCCTTTCCACTTTCTAGTTAGTCGACTTCTCTCCTGGCAACAACTCAGCTCTCTGATGTTGATAAAAATAAGCTATAAAGTAATGCTCCAGGGCTTTACTCGGCACCGAAACATTTCCCTGAACAATTGGCATGCTACGTGGCACAAGGGGATTGGTACCATACACAAGTTGGAGCAAGGATTAGGTGACACAAAGCGCCAATCTCATCCTGCCGTGCAGCATCCTGCCTTGCAGGGAGAAAGTTTGGGACGAATGTTGGGCCTCGTAGCATATCTCCAAGGGAGTTTTAGACGTCCACTTCCAGTTGCACCTTCCTAATTGGCTTGATGAGTTCCCAAACAAGCATCTCCAGGATGTCCACATCCATTCGGATATAAAAGTCATCGCCTTCCCAAATAAATCTATATTAAAATGTACTGGACCACTCCTAAGGCTCGATCGTTATCCAGTGTCAGTTTTCCCATTTGTTTTTACGTTGCGTTTCTAGTTTTCTTTGGAGGTTGGAACGTCTTCGTCGTTGGGTTCGGTGAGTGTGTACTAATCATCACGCGACCTAGGATTATTCCTCTCTGTCTGGTTGGGTAATTTTATGACGTCTAAGATCATTCTTGCATCTAAGAATTCCTACTTGCTGCTCTCTAAGAATTGTAAAAGCTGCTGCTAGGCAGTAGGTGAAGACCGTTGTCGCAGGTGTGTCTTCCTGCCCACTTTGGGTGAATTCGAGCTCATCGTCCGAAGTAGGAGAGATACCCTGCAGCAAACTATATATCTGTTATTGGTTAGTCTGAGAGGAAGAATTAAATCAGTTTGGAAACATACAAAATAGCAATTAGATATTCGAACACGATGTAGAAGATGAAATTCTAAACCAGGGAATATGGAAGAAATAAAGAATATAATAATGATAATAAGGTGGATTTAAATAGGCATGAGCTAAGAAACAGATCAACAACTTAATATTTAGCAATTCTGAAAGGGATGGATATAAATTTCCCAGTGAAACTGTCTAACACGGTTGGTATATGAGGCTTTTAGGTTTTGTGTCACTTCATTCGACATGTCTCTCTAACGATCATATATAGAGTAGATAAACCTAGTCAGCTAGCTATCGATCGATGCCATTCGTTTCTCGGGTGAAAAAGGGAGATGGTTGAGACTTGGTAAACTACTCAACCAGCAGATCTTGACACTCTTACTTGCATCAACGTAGAGGGAAAGGCCATAAGATCATGTGTAGACTCCATATCATCTCTCTTATCCAAGACTGGGACGTGCATGAATCCGTTACTCATCGATCACTTTCGACGAAGAGACATGTAACACATGCAAGTTGCACCACGTGACCACCAATTTGGACCAAAAATCCTCATTTTACACGCTTGCCCAGACCATCACATAAATTTCAACCCTAGCTCATCTTCTAATTATTTTACAAGCTCAAGAAAGACAAACCAAGGAAAGAAATTGTTGTGGTTGAGGTTGGAGTAAGTACTCAACCCAACCTGCATGGCATGTGCATAGGTCGCCATGGATACCGTCCGATGGAAGCAATAGATCGACATTGAACTTATATATCTTATCTTATCCTTTGGCTTGATCTGGATCATTATACCTCAAAAAGAACTTGACCTGGAGTATGTCATTAGCTGGTACGCTACTGCTTTGAAAACTTCTCATGCATCAAAAACCCAAGAATGCAATGTCTTGCGTTGACGAAGCCGATTGCACTAGTCTGTGTGCGTGTGTGTGTGTGTGTGTGTGTGTGTGTGTCCACTTGGCTCAATAATTATAAATTGTGATAATTAAGCTTCTTGAAAATAATGATAACTGAAGAACAAGTTGACCGTAAATATAACATGAACAAGTTTTGTCAGAATCACACACACACACACATGAGAAAGAAAGAGGATGGGGTTTAAGGAGTGTTGATGGAGACAGGAAATACTTGAAATATGCCGACTTCCACAGTCACTTGAAGTAGTTAATATTAGAAGATCATGCTTGCATAAGGAGATACCATTGTCTATTGAATTTTTCCATATCAAATTTGGCTACCTACTTTAGTGTCCGATATCCAGTAAATCATCTAGGAGATGTGACATATTTCTCCAAAATACCTTTTTCTAGGTTAATGCGTTCTCTTTTCATAGTGGGAGTTTGGAAAACAGAATTGTTCAGGGGTAGCTTTCCTTCCTCCAGAATTCATCCTAATCATTGACTTTTTTCTTTTTTTCTTCTTCTTCTTCTTTTTTTTTTTTTTTTTTTTTTTTGCAAAATGATGGGCAAGCTCATAATCTTCATTTAACTGAGAACGACTATAATCTTCGAATTCCTAACAGTGAACTGGTGCTGCTTATTCTCCCTCATTTTTAATATAAATAAAAATAACTTTAAAGGTAAAATAAGTAACAATATTAATATATATATATATATATTGATGAAATAGGAGGTGGAACCATCCAGAATTTAATTGAAATTCATAATATTTACAAAAGGAGGAAATGAATCAAGCTGAGGAGGCTCAATTCAGTGCAAAACCAGGATAGTTTTAGAGGCTAATTACAGATTATCAGGTTAAAGTAATTTAGAGATTCAGAACTGTGGGTTACAGGCATTCAGATTTTGAAGGTGAGGAATAGGACTATCAACTTCTAAAGATCAACTGCTGAAGATCAGAGTGCATTGCTGACTAGTGCGGAGTTATGGCTTGAGGTAAGATTATGGTTGGGCTATAAATAATTTGATTGTAGCTCTTAACTATGTCAAGCTGAATGTGAGTTGTGACTATCAATGTGAAGATATCCTTGGCTCTATTCTACTCCGCTCTGATAGCAGACATTTCAGAAAGTTGAGCAAGGATTCAGTTAGCTCCTGTTTCCACCATTTAGATGCCTTGATCCATTCTGTTAATAGAGTGGAACAAGATTCCATTATGTTTCCATGAGAAATAGCCTTGAACCTAAAAATTCTTCTATTTTGCTCTTTCCACACATACCATATTACTGTCGAGATTACACATTGTATTTCCTGCGTAGTAGCTGTTTTGAGATTAGTCGTCCATTCAACCAGTAGGTCTTGAACATTATGTGGTGGAGAAGGGAGAGAGAGTCGACATATAATCTCATCCCATACCCGAGAGGAGTACCGACATACCAGAAGTAGATGGTCGACACTTTCGTCCATTGATGAGCACAGCAGGCATTGCTAAGGCGTTGAAAATTTTCGCTTACGTAAGTTATCAGCAGTGAGGATTTTGTTGTGGAAGGTAAGCCATACAAAGTTTTTGATCTTGGTCGGGATAGGCAGAGACCAAATACTCATAGAAAACCGTGAGACGATCCCGCTATGGGTGAAGAAGTTGTAGGTGCTGCTAACGAAGAATTTACCATTAGCTGTCCACCTCCAACGTAAGACATCAAGTTCTGAAGACAGGCGAACAGGTGTTAGAAGAATCTGCAATTGACTAAACTCTGTTCTTGCAACTGAATTAAAGGGGTCATAGAAGTGTTTGTAATCTACCTGTATCTAGAAGAAACTCATGCACGGTGATCCTTGACTTGAGAGTAATGTTGAAGAGATTTGGGAACTGATTTTGCATACTTTTTCCTTCAAATCAGCGGTCAGACCAGAAAAGAGTTCGTTCTCCATTTCCGATTCTACTCTCAGTACAAAAGTGAAAAAGTGGCCAGAACTTCAGTGTACTTTTCCAAGATTGGGAAGCCTTCAAAGATCCCGAAGTTGAAGCTATAAGGACATTCCTGTCTCTGTAGTACATGTTTTGTATCAACATTCTCCAACTCTTCGTAGATTCGTTCGTGTATCTCCACCACCTTTTCAGTAGAAGGCATTTGTTGAAGATCCTAAGGTTTATTATACCTAGACCTCCGAGTTTCTTTGGTTTGCAAATGCTCTCCCAACTTACCAGACAATGGCCACCATTGCACTGCTTTTCTCCTCCATTGGAAATTCCTTCTCTTTCTATCAATCTGTTTGATCACCGTCGTAGGAAGGAGGAAGCTTGACATCCAATATGACAGTAAGGCTGTTAATACAGAATTCACCAAGGCCAAGCATCCACCAAGAGATAACAGTTTACCTTTCCAGGAGGCCAGCTTCTTATCTATCTTCTGCAACAAGAAGTTTCAGTCAGTTATTCTCATGGAACCCACTGAAAGAGGAAAACCAAGATATGTGGTGGATAAATTTGAGAGCTTGCAACCCAGCATCGCTGCAAATCTTATAGCATGATTTTATGAAAGATTAATTGTAAAAGGCGCACTCTTATCAAAATTGATCTTTAGTCTGAAAAAGATTTCAAAGGAGTAAAGCATAAATTTGAGATGTTAGACATGCTGGTAGTTCGCATCGAAAAATAGAAGAGTGTCATCAGTATATTGCAAGCATGTGATTTTTTCGATGATGGATGGCGGGCCCATACCAGCATCAAGGCCGTTTCTAGCTGCATGCTTGAGGATCTGATTCAGAACATCTATTACAAGAATAAATAAAATAGGTGAAAGAGGGTCTCCTTGTTTCAAACCCCTCCTCATTTTGATCCATCTCAATGGGCTGCCATTTAGCTGAAGGGCAACCAGCTTGTTTGTTCTAAGAATACAGTCCACCCATTTGCACCAGTTATGGCTAAATCCTCATGCCTTTAGGACTGCATGTAAGAAAAGCCAGCTCACATGATCGAAAGCTTTCTCGAAGTTTGATTTTAGAAGAACTCCTGGGACTTTCAACCATCGACGGTAGGAAAGAATCTCTAAAGCTGTTAAAAAACTATCGCTGGATTGGCGTCCTTTTATAAATGCTACCTGATCATCTGGAATAATATCTATGGAGATTCTTGATAGTCGGATGCTCAGCACTTTGGATAGGATTTTGAGTATCCCATTCATCAAACTGATTAGACAGAAGTCGCGGACTGTTTTGCATTCTTTCTTTTTAGTATGAGTGTTAAATAAGTGTAATTCAGCCTGAAAATATCTATTTTACAAGCATGCAACTAGTCAAAGAAGGTGCAAATGTCAGTCTTGATTATCTTCCAATAGTTCTGAAGAAATTCGTTAGGGAATCCATCTGGGCTCAGAGCCTTTCGCTTTGGAAGACTGGAGATTGCTTTGTATATTTCCTCCTCTGTAAATGGATTATCCATCTCCTGAGTTTGTAACACTTGGACTGGATAGAGAGACTTCCAATCAGCTGTTAATTGTGCAGAAGGAGCTATGCCAAGTAGTTCGGAGTAATAATTTAGGAAGGTGTCTTTGATCTCTTTGGGCGTTGAAGTTATTGATCCCCCATGTTCAATGCTTGTGATGAGGTTTCGCCTTCTTCTCCCATTGGCATAAGCGTGACAAAATTTAGTGTTATGGTCACCATACTAAAGCCAGTTAACATGGGATCGTTGCTTCCATAGGATTTCCTCGACTTGCAAAATACCTTCCAGATGCTCCTTAAGTGCTTTCCGTTTGCATTGTTCTGCAGCAAAAAAACTTCTGATCTCTTCCTGCTTATCAAGGTCTAAGATTTGCGCCTTTAATTGAGTTTTTTTTGCTCAGTATGTTTCCATTAGTAGTTCGGTTCCATGCCTCCAGCCTCCTTCTCAAGAATCCCAATTTCATGACAAAAGTGGCTGATCCATCAGAGGAGTTGGGTGCATTCTTCCACCAATCTGCAATCAAATCCTTGAGTTCAAACTTCAGACTCCAAAATAATTCAAATCGAAAAATTTTTTTGAGTGGAGGTTGCTTATGGAAATCCAATTTGATAGAAAAGTGATCAGAGATAATTTTTGGGAGGGGCATGAGCACTGTCAATGGATGATGTTCAATCCACTCAATGGAGACTAGGCAATTGTCCAGCATTGACATTGACGGAGAGTCGTGGTGGTTAGATCGTGTGAATAATAATTGATTCATCTTTAGCTCTATTAGCTCATGCTTTTCTACAAAGGAGTTGAACTCTTCTGAGACAGAAATGCTGTTATTTTTAACTTTCCTTTCATTTAGAAATCTGATAGCATTAAAGTCGCCAATTACGATCCATTGCCTTGACCATTTACTTCGGATGAGAGCTAGTTCGTGGAAAAATTTTGGCCTGTTGCAACGGTCATTGGGTCCGTAGACATTGGTTAATAGCCATTGCGGTTGTTCCAGTGGATCCTGACGAAGGTGATGTAGGGAACTAAGGGAGTAGGTACCTTGGTGGAAGGTTAAACCATTGACCAAGGAGGAGTTTCATGCTGTAAGAAGGCCACCAGATGTCCCATTAGCACTAATCATGCTCCAGTCATCAAATCTAATTCCACAGGAGGTGGTTATACTCCTACTTGTTGTTTCACTAAGCTTGGTCTCTTGAAGACAGATTAATGCATAATTGGCTTGTGTTATCGTGTCTTTAACCAGCCTTCATTTTGATGATTCCCCGAGACCTCTGACGTTTCAAAATAACAGGCTCATTTATCCTTAAGATGAAACCAAACACCCTTCAGAATAGAGAACTGTAGCAGATAGGTTAATAGGGTATACAGTTTACCGACAAAACTTGGTCAAAAAAGCTCTTTAAAGCATCGTGAAATACCAATTTTACCAATCAAAAATAGGATGATTAAAAACACAGACGAAGTAAAAGAAGTCCTATATCTAAGGTGTGTAACACCCAATCTATTTGGGCCCTAGACCAAGCCCAAAGCCCATATAAAAAAAAAAAAGAACGAAGAAGACTCCTGCTGTGAGTCTTCTTCCATCCCAAATCATCGGAGGAGAAGTCGAATCCGAGGGGGATTCGACCTCCCCTCCACTCTATAAGACCCCCCTCTCCCCCTCCTAAACAACCCACGATGATCACCGATCTCTCTCTCTCCTTTCTCCTTATTTTCTCTAATTGAAATCGAGGCCTCCCGTACCCACGCTCGTCGGAAATCGGAGCCGACGATGCTGCTAAAGCTTGAGGTAAGCCCTTCTCTTCCTTCCTCTCTTCCTTCCCCTCCTTTTCATGGCTTCGTGCACCCTTGCCGGCCTTCGGGATCGCCGAAAAATCCATGAAAAAGGTGAATCCTATTTTGCTCTGTTTCGACCAGACCCTTTCCTCTCTTTTTCAGCCACCGGCGCTGTCAGTTATGGCGTTTCATCTCTAGGATAGGACCCTTATCCCTCTATCCCTCTTCCTTGAAGGTTTTGGCCGCCGGTGACCGGCCAATGATCGAAAAATAAAAAGAAAATGGGTGGATCCCCTATTTTTCAAATCCTTTAAATATCCTACCGGCTGAACCTCATTGCCGGCCATCCTTTGCTCCACCACCGCCTCCACCTGCTATCGGACCTCCGACGAAGCCGTCGCCCTCGTCAGAGCCAAGCTGGAGCCCCCTCATCCGTCCCCTGTTTCGGCCTAAGGGAGGCCGTGGGAAGAAAAGGAAAAAGAAAGAAGAAGAAAGAAGAAAAAGAAAAGAAAAAGAGAAAAAGAAAAAGAAAAAAAAAAAGAAAGAGAAAAATAAAAATTAAAAAAAAAAGAAGAGAAAAATTTTCTCTCTCTCCTCTCCCTCCTTTCTCTCTCTTTCCTCTCTCCTCTCTCTACATTCTCTCTACATTTTCTCTCTCTAGATTCTCTCTCTAGATCTTTCTCTCTCTCTTTATGGATTTTATCTCTCTAGTGTCTTTCTCTCTCTGATTTCATCACGAATCCTAGGATAAAATTGATATGAAAATAGGATGATCTGAGATTACTCCGAAATTCATGCGGTAGATTAGATCCCGATCCGATCTTTATTCGAAGTTGATAACATCAATCATGCTTAATTTATATTGAGTCATCCTGATATGACCTCTGATGATCTCGACTATGATTACCTCATCGAAAGGATACGAAGATTCTCTCTCCATTTTCTCTCTCTAAAATTTTCTCTCTCTTCATGAATTTTTTCTCTCTAGAAGTCTTATGGATCAGTGAAAGATCCAGATACTTAGACAAACCCTAATTTTGGTTAATCCTGAGAGAGGTCCTAGATTTGTGTTATTAGGATTGATTATCGGATAATTTTTTCTATATATGATTTTTATATTTGATTAGGGTTATGAAGAGATGATTATCTGTATATGATATCGAGTGGAATATTTTGTTAAAGAAATTCATAAATCAAAGAAAAATATTGATTTCTATGTTTGGATCAGTCACCGGTAAAGATAAGAATCCCTATACATGATCACCATTATATATATGCTATTTTACTGTTAGTCTTACATTATTGGTTTTGCATCGTCGGATTTGAGATCGATAAATTTATTATATCTGAGATATTATTATTTGATTTTGAGTATGAGTATGTTATGTCAATATATATGTATCAGAGATTGATGGCATGATTATATGGATATGATATATCTGAATTGATCATAATGCAAGTCGGAATTGATTTGATGAAATCAACACATAATGATTAAATAAAAAGAAAGAGATATATGATATGGACTAGTCTTGTCATGTGGAACAGTCGGTCAGGAGCTTATGGCTGGGACAGCCCGCCAAGAGCTTATGCATGGGACAGCCTCCACTGGCTAACAGGTGGATCAGTCGGCCAGGAGCTCATACTTGGGACAGTCCGTCAGGAGCTTATACCTGGGACAGCCTCTCACGGGCTTTCGTACGTGGGACAGCCGGCTAGGAGCTCATCCTGGGACAGCCTTGAAAGGCTTTTATGTGAAAATTAATTCGGATGATGACTGAGGTATAGACTTGGATAGTCCAGAGCCAGAAAGAAAAGGTTAAAAATCATGTGATTATGAAAAGAAAAATAAAAGATAAGACATAAAATAATTGTTGAATAAAAGTGTTTCACCTGTTAACATATGATGATGCATCTATTTTAACAAGACAGTAAATTTATGGATGCTTGCAGTATTCTGAATATTGAACATGAGATTTTATGTTTTATTGCTTATTCTTATTTTCAGATTATATTACTATATTAGTGTGATATGAAAATTCTTACTGGGCTGCAAAGCTTACACCTCTTCATCTTTCTTTTTCTTCTCAGAGTTATAAGACGCTTATGATTGGCTATTGCTTAGATTTACGGATGAGCAGAAGGATAAATAGAGTGTCACAGTATCTGATCAGAGAATTGAAGAAATTTAAATTATAATTATGCAAGTTTTATGAATTATTATTGAAATTAAATATTATGGTTGATAAGGTTGTAATGATTTAATTTGACCTTGCATATTCTTTAGGATTTGCTCTAAGGAGTGTGCGGCCATCACGTATAAATCTGGATGTTGGGTTCGGGGCATGACAGAATGGTATCAGAGCTTAGGTTATGATCATTGGAAATTATGATATAAATGATTAGGATGTGATAGAATAATATCAAAGCTTATGTTTAAGATCACTAGAGATTATGAAGAGATATTAAAACTTTATGTAAGATCAGTAGGATGTGACAGAGTGGCATCTGAGCTTAGAGCTTAGGTTATGTTCATTTGGAGACAATGATACAAGTGATTAGAATATGATAGAACAGTACTAGAGCTCAGGTTTAAGGTCACTAGGGATTGTCATATAAGTGATATCAAAACTTTGGGATTATAATCAATAGAGTATGATTGATAATATCAGAGTTTAAGATTATGATCATTAAAGGTATGATAGAATGATATTAGAGTTTAGGTTATGATCACTAGAAAATATGATTTAAGTGGTATTTGAGTTTAAGATTATAATTATTCAGAATTATAATTTTAGTAATATCTGAACTTAGGTTATGATTATGAGGAACATGATAGATATAAAAGAGAAGATTCAATATTTAGATTTCAAATCAATAGATATTAAGATGAAATTTATGCATAAGTGGCATATGATATCTATAATAGAATTGACGAGTTATATCTTGGATTTCAATTAGTAGGATGGCCTGAATATAAGAAGAGTTGACCTTGAAAGAAAGTGGGAGGTATTGATATGTTATGTTGAGTATACTCGATAATTTTGGAATGCTAAACTTATATGGATGGAAATCATGATAATTTTTTTGATTTTGATGTTAATTATCTGAGCATTACAAATTTTAAATTTATCAGAAGGAAGTTAGGATATGATCTAAGAAGAAATTTTATCATATGAGAGAGAAATATTTTTGAGTATTGAACCTATAAGAGGATCATATATGAAACTCAATCTTAGATGAAAAATATATTTGAATTTTATTATGAGAATATGAGATACACATCTTGATGAAATTTTTGGTTACTCAAAATATCATATTCTGAATATGATTCCTTAATCTTTCAAGTTGCATTGAATTTCAAGTCAAAAGTTTACTTTTCTAAATAGATCAAAAGTATTTTGATATTGTTATTAAATTAAAGAAAAAAAATTATTTTGTCAGAGTATGATATACAGGTTATGATAAAATCTTTAATAATTCATATTACTATCTGTGGATTAGTTTTTTTTTAATTTTTCTTGTGATTGTTGAAGATGGTCAAGTGTATTAATTATTCAAGTCAAAGTTTGAATTTTTTTTAAATTGAACTAAGACATCTTGCTAGTGTTAAATTTTGAATGACTTATACAAGGGACAAGATTTTGTATGGATTTATTGATTAATATTAAGGGTTGTAATAAAGAGAGCTCTATAAGAAATAATCAAGTTAATTCTACTTAAGGATGTTGGCTTGAGTTCTTCTAGTTTGTCAAGTTAGAATTAATTCTTTTAAAAAGAAAGATTGATTTAAAAATTATCTAAATGATTGTAAGGTAAATCTAAAATTAACTCCAATTGATTCTAGACATATTGAATTCTTGAAGAGTGATGAAACTTATGTAATGATTTCAAACATAGAAAGTGGATCAAGATTTAATTTTTATATGCTATACCTAAAGGTAGTAAAGATAAAGAAACTTAAAATTTTACCCTAAGTCTTATATGAAATTTGACGATTTGATCTATCCTGGATTAATCTAACATATAAGGATATTTTTATCTTTGATAGACTTATATAATTTGATAAATTAAGATCAGAGTGCGCAGCAAAAGCGTAGTGGATTAAATTGATTAGAAATATTAATCTTTTAAATCAAAAGATATTACGATGAAATACATTAGTTGCAAATAAGGAAGGATTTTATCGATAATGAAAGAATACTATAGATCTTGATCTAATCTAATCATAGCCGGATAATTTTTATCAGTAGATTATTTTATTACAGATAATGCCAAGAACCTTAGACATCTCAAATTTATTATTAACAGCTTGATAATTCTGATATTAGTTCAAACTTAGAATGTCTTGACATAAATCTCATATTTTTTTTAAAATTTAATATTGCTACTTGGACTGATATAGAAGATTGAAGTTTTCTTAAGATGAGAGTCTACATATAAAATTTATTGGAAGGTCAAGAGAAGAAAGAAATCGATGATTGTGAAGAGTGTCCGATGTTTGACTTTTATTTATTTTTCTATCAAGGATAGTCTGAGATAATTATGAATTTTGAGTGGAATGTATTAGACAAATAATGGTGGTATATTAATACAAATCCAAAATGTTACAGTTCTTCAAAAAGTTGAGAAATCAATAAAAAGGGATGAGTTTGAGATTTCAAATAATTTTTGTTATAACAAGATCATGAGAAATAAAAGACATGATGTATATATATATATATATATATATATATATATATATATATATATATATATATATATTTAGAATATATCTCAAACAACATAACTTAATTTCGAGGATGAAATTATTTGAAAGGGGGGAGAATGTAACACCCGGCCCATCTGGGCCCTGAACCAAGCCCAAAAGCCCAAAGCCCATATAAAAAAAAAAAAAAAAAATGAAGATGGGAGTCTTCTTCCATCCCAAATCATCGGAGGAGAAGTCGAATCCGAAGGAGATTCAACCTCCCCTCCACTCTATAAGACCCCCCCTCTCCCCCTCCTAAACAACCCACGATGATCACTGGTCTCTCTCTCTCCTTTCTCCTTATTTTCTCTAATTGAAGTCGAGGCCTCCCGTACCCATGCTCGCCGAAAATCGAAGCCGACGACGCTGCTGAAGCTTGAGGTAAGCCCTTCTCCTCCTTCCTCTCTTCCTTCCCCTCCTTTTCATGGCTTCGTGCACCCTCGTCGGCCTTCGGGATTGCCGAAAAATCCATGAAAAGGGTGAATCCTGTTTTGCTCTGTTTTGGCCAGACCCTTTCTTCTCTTTTCCGACCACTGGCACCGTCAGTTGCAGCATCTCATCTCTAGGATAGGACCCTCATCCCTCTATCCTTCTTCCTTGAAGATCTTGGCCGTCGGTGACCGACCAATGATCGAAAAATAAAAAGAAAAAGGATGGATCCCCTGTTTTTCAAATCTTTTAAATATCCTACCGGCTGAACCTCATCGTCGGCCATCTTTTGCTCCACCGCCGCCTCCACCTACTGCCGGACCTCCGACGAAGTCATCGCCCTCGTCGGAGCTAAGCTGGAGCCCCCTCATCCGTCTCCTGGTTCGACCCAAGGGAGGTCGTGGGAAGAAAAGGAAAAAGAAAGAAGAAGAAAGAAGAAAAAGAGAAAAAGAAAAAGAAAAAGAGAAAAAAAAATAAAAATAAAAAAGAAGAGAGAGAATTTTTTTCTCTCTCCTCTCCCTCCTTTCTCTCTCTTTCCTCTCTCCTCTCTCTACATTCTCTCTAGATTCTTTCTCTCTAGATCTTTCTCTCTCTTTATGGATTTTATCTCTCTAGTATCTTTCTCTCTCTGATTTCATCATGAATCCTAGAATAAAATTGATATGAAAATAGGATGATCTGAGATTGCTCCGAAATTCATGAAGTAGATTAAATCTCGATTCGATCTTTATTCGAAGTTGATAATATCAATAATGGTTAATTCATATTGAGTCATCCTGATATGACCTCTGATGATCTTGACCATGATTGCCTCATCAGAAGGATACGAAGATTCTCTCCCCACTTTCTCTTTCTACTTTCTTTCTCTATAATTTTCTCTCTCTTCATATATTTTCTCTCTCTAGAAGTCTTATGGATCAATGGAAGATCCAGATACTTAGACAAATTCTAATTTTAGTTAATCCTGAGAGAGGTCCTAGATTTGTGTTATTAGGATTGATTATCGGATAATTTTTTTCATATATGATTTTTATATTTGATTAGGGTTATGAAGAGATGATTGTCTGCATATGATATCGAGTGGAATATTTTGTTAAAAAAATTTATAAATCAAAGAAAAATATTGATTTATGTGCTTGGATCAGTCATCGATAAAGGTAAAAATCTCTGTACATGATCACCATTATATATATGCTATTTTACTGTTGGTCTTGCATTATTGGTTTTGCATCATCGGATTTGAGATCGATGAATTTATTATATCTGAGATATTGTTATTTGATTTTGAGCATGAGTATATTATGTCAATATATATGTATCAGAGATTGATGGCATGATTATATGGATATGACATATCTGAATTGATCATAATGCAAGTCGGAATTGATTTGATAAAATCAACACATAATGATTAAATGAAAAGAAAGAGATATATGGTATGGACTAGTCTTGTCATGTGGAACAGCCGGTCAGAAGCTTATGTCCGGGACAGCCCGCCAGGAGCTTATGCCTGGGACAGCCCCCACTGGCTTACAGGTGAATCAGCCGATCAGGAGCTCATGTCTGGGACAGCCTCTCACGGGCTTTCGTATGTGGGACAGCCGGCCAGGAGCTCATCCTGTGACAGCCTTGAAAGGCTTTTATGTGAAAATTGATTCGGATGATGACTGAGGTATAGACTTGGATAGTCTAGAGCCAGAAAGAAAAGGTTAAAAATCATATGATTATGAAAAGAGAAATGAAAGATAAGACATGAAATAATTGTTGAATAAAAGTATTTCACCTGTTAACATATGATGATGCATCTATTTTAACAAGACAGTAAATTTATAGATGTTTGCAGTATTCTGAATATTGAACATGAGATTTTGTGTTTTATTTCTTATTTTTATTTTTATATTATATTACTATATCAGTGTGATATGAGAATTCTTACTGGGCTGTAAAGCTCACACCTCTTCATCTTTCTTTTTCTTCTCAGAGTTATAGGATGCTTATGATTGGCTATTGCTTGGATTTACGGATGAGCAAAAGGATAAATAGAGTGTCATAGTATCTGATCAGAGAATTGAAGAAATTTAAATTATAATTATGCAAATTTTATAAATTATTATTGAAATTAAATATTATGGTTGATAAGGTTGTAATGATTTAATTTGGTCTTGTATATTCTTTAGGACTTGCTCTAAGGAGTGTGCGGCCATCACGTATCCGATCCGAATGTTGGATTCAAAACGTGATAAGGTACATCCTGATACTATTTATCTCTATTTTCCTCGTGATGCGGAACCACCATGCTGTAGAAAATCAGAGGTATACTCTTCATCAGTTGTTTGCTGTAGCCAGTGCCATCCCACACCTCTGAATTTCTACTTTCTTGAGCTGGATGATGTCCGAGGTGTCGGTGTTGTGGAAGAGTGTACCTTCTTTTTTTCCGAGGACTCTAACTTCTACTGGAGTGAGAGAATTGAGGAAAAGAGTATCAGATGGGTTCAACTCTTTTTTAATCATCCCAAGGCTTTTCACCTGCTTCGCCTAGATTCTGGTGCTCCTCTTGATCGGTGTAACAAGAATCTTCTTAGGGCACCGAGCGTTAGGGCTAGAGATTGTGGGAGGGAGTGACTAACTCGTAGGATGATTTTTTAGAGAATCTAGGATGGACAAAAACACCCTTGAAAGCACAATGGTTGCTTCAGCTCGCTTGAGAGTAGGTTTTGTGGGAGAGGTTAGGGTCTTGATGATCCCTTGATCAGGTGGAGCGGTGCTAGTATCATTCATTCCAGGAAAACAGGAAACTATAGCAGAAGTTTTGAAATCTCTGAGTTTGGGGGTGTAGCTATTGCAGGCTAGACTCCGAAAGGGAGGGCAATCTTTGAGGTCTTGTGATGCATGTGCTGATATCCCAAGTTCGTTTCCAAAGTCAAGTCGAAAGATTGTGATAGAATGGAGTTAACGGCTCCAGAGAATTTGAATTTTGAACCAGAAAGATCAAGTCAGTTAAGCAAACTAATCTCATGGGGAAGTGTGAGGATTAGAGAGATAATGGGCATTTTATCCATGTTGCGAAGCACGAGTGAGTTGTCGGATGTTGTTAGGATTTGACGTCTCAAGATTCAGTCCACATTGAGCCCACAGCGAGGTTCACGACGAAAAATGGAGTCCAACGAGATCAAGATCATCCGAAACGGAGCTCGGATGGAAAAGATACGAGCTTTTGAAGTCGGCACGAGACCCGAGGCGGTGGAGGACCGCCGGCGGTCGGCGGCAGCGGCGCGGGACGCGCGACCCAGGTGCGCGAGATGCGCGACCCAGGCCCGCAGTCGAGGCGGGCGGGTGGCCCAGGCGGGCACGCGGCCCAGCCCGTGCGCGGGCGCGGGCCGGCCCAAGCCCAGGCGCCCTGCCTGGGCCCTGTTCTTCGGTCCACCGTGGACCGGGCGGTCCACGGGTGGGTCTGTGGACCGCGTGTGCGTTTTCTATGCATTTCTCGCAGTCCACGGCATAATTTCGTGGACCAAAACGCGATCGGAGGGCCCAGATGACTCCCGGTCTTAATCCGACGGTCTGGGACATTTTTTGGGTTGATTAAGGAGTCCTAATCATGCTCTAAGTCGTGATTAAGGCCTATAAAAGGCCCTGTACATGGAACAGAGGCAGTGGGATTTTGGTTTTGCACTGTGGACGCCATACGGAATCGAGGAAGAAGCGCGCGTTGCTGAGAGAGAAGGAGCAGGAGGCTCCTGGACAGCGATCGTCAGGCACTTCAGGAGTTCAGGGGGTCTTCCAAGAGAGAGAGAGCTTTTGAGAGAAAAATTTCTAGAGAGAGAAAATTGGATGTACAAGGGTTGAGGGTGAGATCTCCTCTTGTAAAATTTTTTTTTCATAGTGAAGTTTGCATGTCCCATGGAGACGAGCCCTTTTGTGGCTGATCCATGTATTTTGATTATTTTGTTTTGTTTCTTCTTTTTTCCTACTGTATCGTATGGTACTGAAAAAGCCTTGAAATGTAATGTCTAGGCCAGACATCCATCCAACAGATGTTTTAGATAAGAGTTGGTTGGATCAAACCAAATTTCTTGCTGTATCGATTAGGTCCAACCGGTGGTTTGGGCCTCCTCGATTGTCGTTGCTCAGGTTTTGCTGGTCAGCCATCTAGTTGTCGTTAGAGAAGCTGAACTAGCATCTCCAAGCATCATTGCAAAGTGAGTGCCCCGCAGGGCCATTCCAGAACTCCTAATCTTTGCCCTCCTCATGGGAATCATCTTGAGAGTCTAAGGAGGTATTTCTGAACTTCGGAGTTTGCTCAACATAGTTCACAATCAGTGTAATCAGGTAAGTGTGAGGGCCTACTATTACCTCGATGGTTTCTGAAATGTTCTTAAAATTTTCGCAGTAGAACACCACATCAAATGCAGACAGGTCTTCCCATCGAAGACTGGAGCGACTAGCTCGATGTGGCACTCCGAAGTCAGAGATGATCGTCGACACGGTCTCAGCTGTCCAGCAAGAAAATGGCAAGTTATGAAGGGTCCCATATATTTTGAGCTTGAGGTTGTGTCGTGCCCCTCCTCTGTACTGGTTCCTGTGATTGACAGTCAAGGTGAACCCATCTCCTCGAATGTGCCCTTGAGACATGAGTGATTGGATACTGGATTTATCTGGGAAAGCCACTAAGAACTGATTGGGAGATAGTTGTCCGGTGGTCCATAAGGCCTCCCTTCTTATCTTGTGGGCAAGGGTTGTCGAGATGTCGTCGACTTTAATTGGACGACCAAAGGACTCAATGAAGGCCGCCCACTCCAGATATTTTGAGATTTCAGCCATCTCACATGACACTAGAACAAAAACCTTTTTAGAGGAAGGGCGTTGAGAGGTTTGGTGTTGTGCGGCTGCATGATGCAGTGAATGCTGCATGTTGTGGTGGGCAGTGGAGTGGTAAGCTGCTCAGGATGACCCCTCGAAAAGCTTGCAAGTTTTGGTGGAGTGGCCGAGTTGTAGACAAATGAAACAACGGATGGGGTTTTTGCAGGAGAGCTTGTGATGCCCGCGATCTCCACAGTGGAAGCAAACCCCGACTTTAAAACCAAAGGATCTTCTCTACAAAAAAGTGATCAAGCGAGTGTGATATGATGACTGTGACGATCGGCGCCAGCTGTCACAATTGCTATCAGCTTGCAAATGAACGGATTTAATGTTGTCTTCCTTTACAACGTCGGCGTAAGATCGACGCTGCCCCACACGTGATTGGTGGCGATCATCCTGGTAGATATGCTTTTCAGTGCGTTGTTGAGATGTCCCAATATTTTGTGGAGCAAAAGTGTGAAAAGGTTGCTCAGTAGTTAGATGAAGATTCCACAGATTTTCTACGGGGAAGATGGGAGAAGCGAGATTGTTTTGCAGGTGCCGCCCATTTTTAGGTGGTGGAGGAGGGTTTCTAGAGTCCGTGTCCATGTCATGTGGATGTGCAAGCGAGTGGAGGTTAGGTGGCAACTGGTAAGGGCCTGGGATATTCGAGGTTGCCAGGTTGCGCTTCAACAATACTTTTTGGGATCCAAGGGGAACCAGGTTAGCTCCAGAGAGAGATGGCCCAAGGGCGGTGACCGATCTAGTCGATCTACCATTTTGGTGGTAACCTCGGAAGCTTCAGTTTGTTTGGAAGTGCAGACGGGAGGATTTTGGATGCCTGCAAGCTTGAACAGTAGTCCAGACGATTGTAGAGATTGGCACAGGGGGTTTCAAAAATTGGGAGCTACTGTTGGGCAGTCGGCTGGCATGGATCTAAATTCCATAAGTTATTCTGCAGTGGCGGACCTTCTGTCTCCGTGAATATTGGTGGGTGGCGGCGCGTGAAGGAAGAGGCTCCTTTTCCCATTGAAGGTCTCTATCATGGGTTGAAAATTTGTTGATCTCCAGATGAGACCCATTTCTTTGATTTTTCTCTTGTTTTCTCCCAGCTTGATGAGAAGAAGCTTTCTTCCATTGGTACTGGTTGGGTTATCGTAGTCTTGAGGGCGAAGGGAATGGGATACTCTTTAGGTGCTTAAGGGTGTATAGGTTTTTCTCTCTAAAATCATCAGAGCTCCTCTCTCTAAAAACGTCCATCTCCTACTCCAACAATATTAATATTAATATATTTTCGACCTAATTTATCTTTCATATGATGGTATCTTGGACTCAATGATTCATAAAGTTTACCATCCAACTTATATCTATATCTATATTCTTACTATCAATATTTAGTTTGCATTCATTCAAAACAGATAAAGATATGGATTTTAGCATATGATCATCAATATCCATATTCCTATACATATTCACAGCTAAAAATGGATATATATATATATATATATATATATATATATATATATATATATATATATATATATATATATATATATATATATATATATGTATGTATGTATGTATGTATGTATGTATGTATGTATGTATGTATGCATGCATACATGCATGCAGATATACGATTATCTGATCCATTCTTAGCTGTAACATATAGGTCCTTATATGACCATGGCAGATATAATTAGCAAGCTCTACACAAGTTGTGGTTGGGTACATATGATCTGTTTTATGTCAAATATACTGATTTTGATTCCTAATAGCTATGGCAGGTCTGTACAATCCGATCTAGTAAAATACTCAAAAAGTTATCATTGATTGTATTGTAATAAAATATGTTGGCTTGGATTTTTATATTGAAACGTAGGGATAGAGAGAGGGTTGTTCAGGTCTTATAGCAGATGTTCAATAACCACTAAGCGTGCGATTGGAGATTCGAACCCATGACCCCCAACTCTGTTACCATGTATGTATGTATGTATGTATGTTTGTGTGTATTTGAATCTCCAATACTTAAGTTGTTAGAGAACAGGTCAGCAATATATATTAAGCTTTAGTAGTAGATGATGAGACCATTTCGGAATTGAGGCTAGGGAAGGAAGGTTTGCATGGAATCTACTATTATAACTTACAGTCAAATAAAATCACCCTTTTCCTAGTTGGAGAAGGGATATAAGTGCTTCCAGCGATCAACTGAACAGGACATTGGAATTATCTGGAAAAAAAAAGGAGAATCTCAAGAAGAACAAGGAGAGGATATGGGACCATATATATATATATATATATATATATATATATATATATATATATATATATATATAGGCTGCTTCAAACCACTAAGTCTTACAGCCCTCTTTAAGGCATATCTGTCTTCAGCTTGCGCTTTCTGTTTTGGTGATTAGATTCCAAGTATAGACATTGAAATGTTGAGAGAAATGCCAATGCAATCATGCAGCAGCATCTTGGGTAATTCTTGACGCATCGCATGGCTGTGATTCGACTAGCTGATGCGGCCAACAGCAGAAGTATTATAGTGTATATTTAATGGAATATTATCATGTACTTCTACATTTAGATGATATGTTGATAACTATACTATTAGTTAACAATAAATTTCGCATCCGTTATGGTGTAGAAAAAAAGACATCATTAGTCCTATATTGATTGGAAGCAAGAGAGAATCTAGCTTGTATAGAAAAGAACCATCCTTCTCATGTAAAGTGCTTTTTAAAGGACGTGAGATCCAAAAATAGCCCATATAGCCCTCGAGCTATGGACCGTGGATCAAAGTAGATAATACCTCATGTATCGAGCCATAAGTTCGAAACGCACCGTCCTATGAGAGTACACAAACATGGTTTATGGAGTACACAGATTCTCCCTTGATATGTTGTGATGTAGAAAAAAAAGCATCATTAGTCCTATATTGATTGGAGTCAAGGGAGAATCTAGCTTATATAAGAAAGGACCATCCTTCCTACATGAGGCATATTTTAAGGAGTAAAATCGTGAGATCCAAAAATAGCCCATATAGTTCTCGGACTATCGGTCGATCAAAAACGAATAATATTTCACATGTCGAGTCAGGAGCTTTTGACTGTAACAGTACTAATTAAATATTTTGCTATATACTAAAATTATAATCTATAGTTTTTATTATTATTATTATTATTTTGTCCCAAAATAATTGATGCTTTACTCCCAAACAGGCTTTGCTAAATGAAGAAGGGAATGTACAGCAAGTCACGGTTTGCAGCCCAGCAGCTGGATTGGTTCAAACCCCGGGTTATGTAGCAGTTGTCTTCCGGATCTATTGCAAGCACAAACTCAAGTATTTAGAGTGCTTCACAAGCTACTATAGTGGATTATTTTAGCATGTTACAGAATCACAATACATAATGCAATCGATTAGGTTTCTTCTCATATTGCCATCACTTTGGCAATGTCATGTGGCACTCTATTTCTGAGACCCCTAGAAAACTTCGGGATATCATGCACGCTGGTGCTTTTCATGATGATGATGATGATTATAATTAATTATAATTATAATTATTAACATTATATATATAAACTCAATATGAAGATATTCCATAGCCATTTTTGCCTTTTAAATGCAATGTAATTAATTTATTTATAATTTTTAGAACTCAAAAAAATTCCGATTTATTGATGGCGATGGCTTGGTTAATTTTTAGATTTATTAACTTGCATTTTTTTATGATTCCCTTGTTTTTTGTGTTCCAGGTTTTACTTTTTAATATCTCATCGTTCACTGTCAAATGAACACTATTTAATTAGTGCCAGAGTATGCTCGACGGTTGTACAAGCAAAAAGAAATACCATTGCAGTAGACCATGTTTTTTTTTTTTCGGGTTATAAAAAGTCGGCCACTTATTTAATACACAAAAAAAGCTCACTGCAGGGACGATCTCCCAAACAATTCTACAAATATAAGCTGTTGATTAGAAAACGAGGGATGATCTAATGATGCCATCTGCAGCGAGCTATCATGATGCTTACACAAATGGTGCAGTTGATAAAAGCCCATATGCAATAAAAAAAAGTTGCTAATAGTCTGCAGAAAGTTTGTAGGCCTGCTTCGTTCCTTACTATATGATGATAAAATACTACATACCTGTTGGCAGGGAGCGGTAGCATCAACATTAGGTTATTTGGACCATGCATCCACGAGACAAAAATTAGCCTACCAAAGAACAAAACATTAAAGAGCATTGCATCAAATAGTTGCATGAGAGATGATATTGCGCATGCGCACTTATGGGGATTTAGACGGATGCCTTCACTTATCCAGTTTGGATCATGATCCGAATGAAGATGTATTTTTGTTTTCATATTTTATCAACAAATATAAATATAGATATGGGTATTAGACAGATACCAACATTAATAACCATATATATTCAAAATGGATGCATATATGAATTTAACATTGAGCATACCCTGTTCATACTAAACAGATCCAGGTACTTTTACCAACAAAAAAAAAAGAGGATTCAAATACAAGTTGGATATTAATGTACATCCATTAATTCATATTTTATCTTATTCAAATATATTTATTGTGGTCAGGGGACTCCAGGACTCATACGAATAGAGAGCTCACCCCAGCAAGAGATGTTGTCTACTTTGACTGCATGTATACCGTAGCTTATAGGTTTGCAACCCTTAGACCGTATCTGGTACGTTTGCAATTACCGTAGCTTATTAGTTTGCGGCCCTTGGGCCGTAGCTGATATACTTGCGGCTGCCAAACCTCACAATTTTTTTCTCTGAGCTTTGGCCCAAAAGATGCCTCTTGAGGATGGAGTGTGCTCCTATCTCATATAAGGCAAAGTATTCCTGACTCACAACTGATGTAGGACTAAATCCCCTCACAACAGTAGCCCCTCCAGTCAGGGAACTCTATCTTATTGGAGGGCCCCTTCCTTTATCGTCATTTGTTGTAGTCAGAGGACTCTGAGACTCATACAGGTGGAGTGCTCATCTCAGCAAGAGATATTGTCTGCTTTGGCCATGTATATACCATAGCTTATAAGCTTGCAGCCTTTGGACCGTAGCTAGTATGCTTGCAGTTGTCATAGCTTATAGACTTGCGATCTTTGGACTGTAGCTGGTGCACTTGTGGCTATCGGGCCTCACAATTTTGTCCTCTGAACTTTGACCCAAAAGGCGCCTCTTGAGGGTGGAGTGTGCTTCTATCTCATATAAGGCAGAGTATCCCTGACTCACAACCAATGTGTGACTAAATCCCCTATTTGTTGTGATCAAAGAACTCTGAGACTCATACGGATGGAGGGCTCATCCCAGCAAGAGATAGTGTTCGCTTTAACCGTGTGTATACCATAGCTTATAGGCTTGCGGCCCTTGGACCGCAGCTGATATGCTTGCAGTTGCCGTAGCTTATAAACTTGCGGTCTTTAGGTCGTAGTTGGTATGCTTGTGGTTGTCGTAGCTTATAGGCTTGCAGTCCTTGGGCTTTGGCCCAAAAGAAACCTCTTGAAGGTGGAGTGTGCTCCTATCTCATATAAGTCAGAGTACCTCTAACTCGCAACCGATGTGGGACTAAATCCCCCCACAATAGTAGCCCCCACAGTCAGCGGACTCTATCTTATTGAAGGTTCAAACCCTTTTTTTAGTGCCATTTGTTGTAGTCAGGAGACTCCGAGACTCATACGGATGGAGGGCTCATCCCAGCAAGAGGTATTGTCTGCTTTAGCCACGTGTATACCGTAGCTTATAGGCTTGCGGTCCTTGGGCCATAGTTGATATGCTTACGAAGAAACTGTAGCTGAACCCATAGAGGAGAAACCCTAGACATCCTAGAGTTTCAAGCTTTGGGCATCTCTAGCGCCTCCAAGCCTTGCCTCACTACCTTAATTGGCTTTCCAAGCCTTGCTGCCCCCTTTCTTGGTGATTTTTTTTTGCTGCTGGTTTCAAGTCTCTACGACTCCAAGGAAAGACTCTAATAGTTGGTATTAGAGCCAGGTTTCGCATGAAAAGGAGGGAGAAGTCAGAAGCAAGAAAGATCATCAAGTAGAAATTCTGTAGCATACCTCTTCCAAGGTATTTTTTTAGATCCATCTAGTGCATAGCTACATTTTTTGATAGGATCCAACCATAGGAAGCAGCATTAAGATTGATTTCAAGAAGTTCGATGAAAAAGAAAGCTTCTTTATATGGAAGGTCAAGGTGGAAGATCTATTGGTCTAACACGGGTTGGATCTGGTGTTGGAGGAGAGGCCAAATGGAATGATGGATAGGCAATGGATGTCCTTGGAGAAGAGAGCATGTTCAGCCATTAGAGGGTATTTAGCGGACTCAGTGTTGTATTCAATGCTAGAAGAGAGGACATCTAAGGGGTTGTGGTCGAAGTTGTACACCATGTACATGAAAAAAAAAATATGTACAATAAGTTGATGTTGAAGAAGTGGTTATATAGCCTTCAGATGCAGGAAGGTGGAGACATCGTGATGTACATTTAGAAGTTCGACCAAATAAGCAATGATTTGTTGAACCTTGGGGTGAAGATGGATGAGGAGGATAAGAGTTTGCTCTTGCTATATTTGCTGCCCTTTTTCTATAATCCGTTCATGATGATGCTGCTGTATGGAAAGGAGATATTGTTCTATGAAGACATAGTCTCAATACTCAGATCCAATGAGCAAAGAAAAAAGTTGACCAACGAAAGAACTCCCCAAGAGGATTTGGCCGTGGGGGAAAGGTTTGGAAGAGGGAAGGATATATAGAAGCAAGCAAATGAGATGGTTTAAGTCCTGAAAAGATAAGAAAGAGGCAAAATGCTTCAAGTGCAATGAAGCAGGACACTTCAAGTGGGATTGTCCGCTTTGGAAGAAGAAGTAAGAAGAAATGAGTGGATCTGATTTGCTAAGTGTCGTGGCTGATCTCAAGGTGGAGGATGATCTCTTGATGGTTTTGGATGGTCACAGAAGCAACATAAAGATTTAGACCCTAGATTCAGTCTATTCTCACCACTACACACTGAATCGGTCTTGATTCGCTACGTACACCAAAATCGATGAGAAAAATATGACACTTGAAGACAACCATCCTTGCAAGATGGCTGGTATTAGAACCATCAGAGTGAGAATATTCGATGGGATGGTGCAGATCCTTACTAATGTAAAGCACTTCCTGGAGCTGAAAAGAATTTGATGTCACTGGGCTACTTGGAGCGAAATGGCTACAATTTCAATAGTCATTCCAGAAGTGGAGTTCTGAATATTTTCAAGGGAGCTATGGTTGTGATGAGAAGAAGAAAGTTGTAGAATAATCTATACAGAATGGAAAGATCTGTGGTGATTGAAAGATCCAAGATAACAGCAGCAGCACAGGAATAGCATTTTGCATATATGTTGTGGTGGCATTTCCACTTGGGCCATATAGGAGATCGAGGTATGAAAGTGCTGAGCAAAAGTGGGATTATCTTAGATCTAGATGATGGTATTCTAGAGGTTTGTGAGCCATGCCAGATGAGCAAACAGCACAGGATGATGTATGCCATTAGTACAGCCCGCAGTGTAGGTCCCCTGGAGTTAGTGCAAACTGATGTGTGGGGACCGGCTCTAGTTTTGGCCAGGAATGGAGCGAGATACTTTCTAACCCTAATAGATGACTTCTCAAAAAAGGTATGGGTGTACTTCTTAAGAGAAAAGATGGAGGGCTTCTCAAAGTTCAAAGTCTGAAAAACTGAAGTGGAGAAGGAGCAGGGTTGTAGTGTGAAGTGCCTGCGGTCAAACAATGGTGGAGAATTTACCAGTAAGGAGTTTCTAGTTTTTTGAGAGGAATGTAGCATCAAAAGATATTTCTCAGTAAGAAGAACTCCTTAGCAAAATGGATTGGCCAAGAGGATAAACCGAACTCTCATGGAGAAGGCTAAGTGCATGAGGCTGTAAGCAGGGCTTTTCAAGATGTTCTGGGTAGATACAATCGATGCAACCTATTATCTGATGAATCGATCACCTCATATCAAGTTAGATGATAGAATTTCAGAGGAGCTATGGTTTGAAAAGAAGGTGGAGTTGATCCATCTCATGGTGTTTGGGTGCATGGCTTATGTGCACGTAGATGCTGGTGAGCAGAGCAAGTTGGATGTTAGGTCAAAGAAGATAGTGTTCATAGGATATCTGCATGGAGTTAAAGGATACCGACTATGGGATCTTTTGGAGAAGAAGGCCATCATCAGTAGGGATGTGGTCTTCAACGAAAATTCAATCCTTAAGGGGCAAGGAGGCATGAAGGAACAGTAGGTGCTGCAGGAGGTCCAACAGGCCAAAGTTGGACAGCTCATGTCATATTCTGCTTTGTCTTTTATAGGTGCGCCAGGAGGATTTGATATTTAGGTGGAGCACCATCCAGAGGTGTCTCTACATGTGGAGGGGCTGAGACATATGGTAGTGGCCAAGAGGTTCAAAGGGAGATGGTTGAATCCAAAACAAATATCAGGGTTGCACTGCACAAGCCTAAGTGGAACGTGAGGCAACCGGAGAGATATGACTTCGGAGAATCGATATCTTATGCTTTGGTGACAACAAATAGGGACCCTTATACCTATGAGGAGGTGGTTGAAAGTCAAGACGGAGATAGGTAGGTCCATGCAATAATTGAAGAGATATCCAGACGTGGCGGTTGGTGCAGTTGCCATAGGAGAAGAAATTCATAGGTTGTAAATGGATTTACCAACATAAGGAAGGGCCTTTAGAGCAGGGAGGTATCAGATTCAAGGCTAGGTTGGTGGCCAAGGGGTACTCTCAGAAAGAGGACATTGATTACAATGAGGCATATATCAATTCAGGTACTGTTAAGTATTGTTGCAGTCTAGAACCTGAAATTAGAGTAGATAGACATCAAGACAGCCTTCCTTTATGAGAATTTGGAGAAGAAGATCTACATGGAGTAGCCAAAGGGGTTCGAAGAATCAAGATCAGAAGAGAAGGTTTACCTGCCACAGAGGTCACTATACGAGTTGAAGCAGTCACCGAGATAGTGGTACAAGTGCTTCGACACATATGTGAGGAATATCGATTTTACCAAATATGAGTATGATCCTTGTGTGTATGTCAAAATACTTAAGGATGAGTCTAGGTTATATCTGCTCTTGTATGTGGATGACATGTTGATAGGCTGCAGGAGTAGAAGTATAGTGCAGGACTTAAAGGCAACCTTATCTCAGAAGTTCGAGATGAAGGATTTAAGTCCTGCCACAAAAATCCCAGATATGGAAATCCTCATGAATAGAACTAAGAGGGTGCTGTATTTGTCTCAAGGGTGTTATATTTGAAAGATATTAGAGAGATTTGGCATGAAGGATGCAAAACTGGCAATACTACCATTAGCCGGTCATATCAGCCTTTCGAAGTCCATGTCACCCCAGATTGAGATGGAGGTTGAGGAGATAGAGAGGATATCATATGCTTCATGTGTGGAAAGCCTCATGTACAATGGTGTGTTGTAGGTTGGACCTTATCCATGCAGTAAGTCAGGTCAGCAGGTTCATGGCGGAGCTTGGCAAAGAGCATTGAAGGGTATCTTCAGGTACTTGATGGGCATAGTTGGAGTTGGCATTTGCTATGAACAGCAGGGTGATGTTGAGGGATGCTCCAACACATCCAAAAAAGCTTAAGGTCAAATATTTGGGTTTGTGGATGCAAATTTTGGAGGAGACATGGACACCAGGCGTTCTACCATAAGATTTGTGTTTAGTTTGAATGAGGATTCAGTTTCTTAGAGATTATGCTTGCAATTCATCATGATATTATCTACAATTGAAGTAGAGTATATCGGCATTACAGAGGCCTCAAAGAAAGCATTATGGCTAAAGTGATTGGTGTTGGAGATGGGGTTTGCACAAGAAGCTATCAAGGTGTACTGTGACAATCAGAGTGCATTGTTTTTGTTCAAGAATTCGATCTATTATGCAAGGACCAAATATATTGATATTAGATACCACCAGGCCAGAGAGTTAGTTGAAGAAGATGAGGTGGAGCTAATCAAAGTTCACATGAAGGAGAATCGAGCTGATGCACTCATGAAGATTCTTCCAAAGGACAGCTTTCACAGGTACATGGCGCTAATGGGGCTGATGGATATTTTAGATTTTGCAGTGGCTTTAGGGCACCAAGATGGAGAGTATAGGCTTAGATGTGGTGCTCCCAAGCTTCTGATGGCTAAGAAAAAGGCTAAGGTTTAAAGTCCATGAAGAATTCATGGAGGTTCTAGGATCGGTTTGGGTCCTAGGATGGAAGCATTTAGCTCTCCATGCCCAAGAGACTTGGGCCTTAAGGGACTGATCCACATTTGGGCTAGGTTTGAGTCCAAGGAAGGTGAGAGCATGCAAGTCATGGGTACATATGAACTTAGATGAGTGCAATCACACGTGGCTTAGCATTGGGAGTTTTTTTGAATTTGATCATGTTGACTATTTGTATAAATATACAAGTTATAATCGATTTTGATTGAACCATGGAATATGAATCATTTTCTTTCTAACATTCTCTCTCCTCTTTTTCTCTCCCTCACATCCCTCTCTCCCAAACCCAAGCCACCACCCATAGAGGAGAAACCCTAGATGCTCTAGGGTTTCAAGCTTTGGCTGCCCCATCTCTAGCACCTTCAAGTCTTGCCTCACTGTCTTAATTGGCTTTTCAAGCCTTGCCACCCCCCTTCTTGATGGTTTTTTTTTCTGCTAGTTCCAGATCTTCACACCTCCAAGGAAGGAGTCTAACAAAGCCAATTATGGCTCGCTTCAAGATATTTTAGATGGAGTCTTATGACGGCTCCACCGATCCACTCAACCATTTGGAGAGCTATAAAGCTCTAATGTTGATTCAGGGGACTTCTGATGCCCTCCTCTGCCTGGCCTTCCTGCCTACTCTTCGAAAAACTACTCGAGTCTTGTACTTTGGATTTCAATCAAGAAGCATCCAATCTTTCGAGTAGTTCAAGTAGTTGTTCGTGGCACACTTCAGTACTAGTAGAAGGTTACCACAAATTTTTAACAACTTCTTCTCCATCAAGCAACAAGAAGGAGAATCATTGAGAGAATATGTGGCATGCTTCAACGCTGCCACATTGAAGGCCGTGACCTCAATGAGTCGATGGCGATCTCGGCCATGAAGAGGAGACTTCAGAATTTTAGATTTATATATTTCCTGGATAAGATATTTTCCAAATCATATGTTGAATTTTTTGAGCACATGCAAAAGTATATACACACTGAGGAAGGTGCTACTGACCAACACCAAATCAAAAGAAAGGGTCAGAAGAAACAAAAGAAGAATAAAGTTTTAGTGGGACCCAGTAGGACCCAAACCAACAAGGAAGCCCCACCTTGTCGACAAAGTCTAAAACTAAAGAACTTCGGTTATAGGTATGAATTCTAGACCCCCCCCAGCTTTAGAGAAAATACTGTCAGTTCCATCACGATCATGGCCATGACTTCGAGCATTATATCTCGCTAAAAGATAAAATAAAACTCTGATTCATCGGGATTATCTAGAAAAATATCTTACGTGACCATCTAACCCAGCTCCCTGTCGATCAGCAACCTTAGCTGCAGCCTGAGAAGATGAATAATAATCATCCTACGGTAGAAGTAATTAACATGATTTCTAGAGGAATCTTACTCGGGGGCAGAATGCTCGAAGAACTCCTCAAAGTGTCTATAAGAAAATAATGCTATTACTTTCTCTGATGAAGATCTTCAGGGAGTTCAAACTCCTTATGATGATGCAGTTGTCGTATCTATGACAATAGTAAACTATGATGTAAAATGTATTTTAGTCGATAATGAAAGTTTCACTGACGTGTTATTCTATGATGCTTTCTCCTAGATGCAATTATCTACTAATTGACTAAAACCAATCAATACATCTTTAATCAGATTCTCGGATGATTCGATACAGGTAGAAGGAGAGAGAGCTCTTCCAGTCACTGTCGGACTGACATCTCAACAGACAACCATCCTACTGAACTTCCTCATAGTCTGAGTATCAATGACCTATAATGTGATACTGGGATAACCTAGATTGAATGCATTGCAAGCAATCATTTCAACTTACCATCTTCTTGTTCGATTTTCGATAAAGAATAGAGTTGGTGAAGTGCAAGGAGACCAACAATTAGCCCGATAATATTTTATGACAATAACTAAAGAGAAGAAATCTTTGGAAACTCTTCCAATTGACGGGTTAGACTAAAATGAGAAGGAAATTAGAGGAAAACCCACCGAACAACTTATCTCAATTTCTTTTAAAGAAGAGGACTCGATGAAAATGATCCAAGTTGGCTCCTTGTTGAATGAACACCTTCGAGAAAGACTCATGGTTTTCTTGCGAGAAAATGCTGACATCTTTGCATGGTCAACCTCAAACATGCTAGGCATACCTCCTGACATAATCGTTCATAAATTAAATATTGACCCGAAATGTAGGTCGATGCAATAGAAGAAAAAAAATTTGCTCCTGAAAGATAAAAAGTGACTGATGAGGAAGTCGACAAGTTGCTAGCCATAGATTTTATCCAAAAAATAAATTATGTGGACCGGCTAGCAAATGTGGCAAGGGTCAAGAAAGCAAATGGTAAGTGAAGAATATGTATCGACTACACCGACTTCAATAAAGCTTGTTCAAAGGACAGTTTTTTACTATCAAAAATCAACCAACTGGTCGATGCAACATCAAGCCACCAACTCTTAAGCTTTATGGACATTTTCTCCGACTACAACTAAATTTGGATGGCACTCGAAGATGAAGAAAAGATAATATTCATCACTGAAAAAGGCTTATACTATTATAATGTCATACCTTTCTGTTGGGTATAAAATACCCTCAACCGAAGTTCTTGGTAGGATCGACCCTCGCAAGTCTCTTCCGACTTTCGACTACTGTTGGTGAACACCCGTCGCTCCGCCCGGACTCCTACGGGAGCCGGACTCCGTCCACAACTTCTACAGCAAGGAAGACTCCGCCCGGACTCCTACGGGAGCCGGGCTCCGTCCACAACTTCTACAGCAAGAAAGACTCCGCCCGGACTCCTACGGGAGCCGGGCTCCGTCACCGACTCCAACTGCTGGTAAGCCTTGTCCGGACTCCTACGGGAGCCGAACTTCATCTTTGATTTCAATTGCAGGAAGGCTCCGCCCGGACTCCTACGGGAGCCGGGCTCCGTCCACAACTTCTACTGCAAGGAAGACTCCGTCCGAACTCCTACGGGAGCCGGACTCCGTCCACAACTTCTACAGCAAAGAAGACTCCGCCCAGACTCCTACGGGAGCCGGGCTCCATCCACAACTTCTACAGCAAGGAAGACTCCGTCCGGACTCCTACGGGAGTCGGGCTCCATCCACAACTTCTACAGCAAGGAAGACTCCGCCCGGACTCCTACGGGAGCCAGGCTCCGTCCACAACTTCTATAGCAAGGAAGACTCCGCCCGGACTCCTACGGGAGCCGGGCTCCGTCACCGACTCCAACTGCTGGTAAGCCTTGTCCGGACTCCTACGGGAGCCGAACTTCGTCTTTGATTTCAATTGCAGGAAGGCTCCGCCCGGACTCCTACGGGAGCCGGGCTCCGTCCACAACTTCTACTGCAAGGAAGACTCCGCCCGGACTCCTACGGGAGCTGGGCTCCGTCCACAACTTCTACAGCAAGGAAGACTCCGCCCGAACTCCTACGGGAGCCGGGCTCCATCCACAACTTCTACAGCAAGGAAGACTCCACCCGGACTCCTACGGGAGTCGGGCTCCATCCACAACTTCTACAGCAAGGAAGACTCCGCCCGGACTCCTACGGGAGCCGGACTCCGTCCACAACTTCTACAGCAAGGAAGACTCCGCCCAGACTCCTACGGGAGCCGGACTCCGTCACCGACTCTAACTGCTGGTAAGCCTTGTCCGGACTCCTACGGGAGCCGAACTTCGTCTTTGATTTCAATTACAGGAAGGCTCCGCCCAGACTCCTACGGGAGCCGGGCTCCGTCCACAACTTCTACTGCAAGGAAGACTCCGTCCGGACTCCTACGGGAGCCGGGCTCCGTCCACAACTTCTACAGCAAGGAAGACTCCGCCCGGACTCCTACGGGAGCCGAGCTCCGTCCATAACTTCTACAGCAAGGAAGACTCCGCCCGGACTCCTACGGGAGCCGGGCTCCGTCCACAACTTCTACAGCAAGGAAGACTCCGCCCGGACTCCTACGGGAGCCGGGCTCCGTCCATAACTTCTACTGCAAGGAAGACTCTGTCCGGACTCCTACGGGAGTCGGGCTCTGTCACCGACTCCAACTGCTGGTAAGCCTTGTCCGGACTCCTACGGGAGCCGAACTTCGTCTTTGATTTCAATTGCAGGAAGGCTCCGCCCGGACTCCTACGGGAGCCGGGCTCCGTCACCGACTCCAACTGCTGATGAGCTCTGTCCGGACTCCTACGGGAGCCGGACTTCGCATCTGACTTCTACTGTAAGGAAGACTCCGTCCGGACTCCTACGGGAGTCGGACTCCATCCACAACTTCTACAGCAAGGAAGACTCCACCCGAACTCCTATGGGAGCCAAACTCCGTTCATAACTTCTACAGCATGGAAGACTCCGCCCGGACTCCTACGGGAGCCGGACTCCGTCACCGACTCCAACTGCCGGTAAGCCTTGTCCGGACTCCTACGGGAGCCGAACTTCATCTTTGATTTCAATTGCAGGAAGGCTCCGCCCGAACTCCTACAGGAGCCGGGCTCCGTCACCAACTCCAACTGCTGATGAGCTCTGTCCAGACTCCTATGGGAGCCGGACTTCGCATCTGACTTCTACTGCAAGGAAGACTCCGTCCGGACTCCTACAAGAGCCGGGCTCAGTCCACAACTTCTGCTACAAGGAAGACTCCGCCCGGACTCCTACGGGAGCCGGACTCCGCCTACAACCCCAACTGCAAGTAGACTGCATCCGGACCTCTACAAGAGTCGGACTCCGTCTTCTATTCCGGCTGCAGGAAGATCTCGCCCAAACTCCTGCGGGTACCAGACCTCGCTACCAACTCCAACCGAACTTCGGCCGACAAATCTAGACCCCTGACAGGCCGTATTAACGGCCACGACTCTGCTCCACTCCCTGCGGCAGACCCTGCGTAGCTCCATTACTCCCTGACAGGCCGTATTAACGGCCATGATTCTGCTCCACTCCCTGCGGTGGATTCTGTGTGATTCCACCACTCCCTGACGAGTCACGACAGCGGACGCCGCTCCACTCCCTGTAACTGATTCCACGTGGCGAGCCACGATGATAGCCACGATCCCGCTCCACTACCCTCCGCAATAAATTTCTCCTGACTCTGGGCGGCCCACTGCCAGATGGTTACAGGCGTCGCTATCAATTTGTTGCCCCCTCTGCCTATAAAAGGAGAACCCCAGATACGTTATTCGATAAGCCCCATTTTCCATCTCAAAACTCTGCTAAAATTTTCGTTCAAGCACTCCATTCTTGTTGAGGCAGAGAACTGACTTGAGCGTCGGAACCCCACCTCTGATTTAGACTTCTTTTGCAGGTCCCGACGGCGACCGTGACTCCCTCGACTCCAGCTTCTCTGGTGCAAGTGGATTTTTGTACCAACAGGATTGGCGCTAGAGGAAGGATGCTGTGTCTTCGCAGTATCCTTGTTCTTAAAGGAGCACTCAACGGGGCCGCTTCCGGTCATCTTCTCCGACACCCGCTCCTCCTTTCCCCCACTGGGTCCTCGCCCGATTTCTTCTCGCGAAGCATCTGCACAGCTACCCACGGTCTCCGCAGCCATATCTCAGGCCCCGATCCCGCCTCTGGTTTCCTGGGCCCTACATCCTCCGGCAATGGTCGTCGGCATAGAGTGGCCGGACAATCGGCCTCCGATGGATTTCGCCAACACCGTCTCGGGAGGATCCCGGCAGGAAGCAACCAACGTACCACCCGTACCCCCCAAGCGGCAAAAGACTGAAGAGCCCATAACCTTCACTGAAGAAGATGCCCAGGGAGTCCAATTCCCTCATAATGGCGTGGTCGTAGTTTCCATGAATATAGCAAATTACGACGTCCGTCGCATTCTCATCGACAATGAAAGCTCGGCCGACATCTTGTTCTACGACGTCTTTTCAAGAATGTCCATCCTTGACGGCCACTTGAGACCGATTAGCTCCCCTCTGGTAGGGTTTACCGGCGATGCCGTTCTGACGGAAGGAATGATAACTTTGACTGTGGTCGCAGGTCGATATCCAAGGCAATCCAGGGCTCTGGTGAATTTTTTGGTGGTGAAGGCGCCGTCAGCCTACAATGCAATCCTCGGCCGACCTGACCTCAATGCTCTTCGAGCCGTCGTGTCAACCTACCATTTGAAGTTGAAATTTCCCACCAGCCAGGGGATCGAAGAAGTCTGGGGAGACCAAGCCCTGGTCAGGCACTGCTACAACATAGCCTTGCAAGGAAGCGACCAATCTGACCTCTGTCCCGTTGATGGATTGGATGCACGCGATGACCTCACCGAAGAGAGGGGCACCCCAATTGAAGATCTGGTACCAATCGCTTTGAACGACGAGAACGTGGAGCAAGTAGCGATGATCGGCTCCAACCTGGAGGAGGGGGTGCGGATGCGTCTCATTGATTTTCTACGAAGGAATGCGGACGTTTTCGCTGGGTTCCAGCAGATATGCCAGGGATTGAAATGGAAGTCATGGAGCATCGCCTGGCCGTCGATCCAAAGCATCGACCGACGAAAGAAAAAATCCGAAGTCATGCACCGGAGAGGCAGAAGGCGATAGCCAAAGAAGTGGACAAGCTCCTTAAAGCCAGATTCATTAAGGAAGTCAATTATCCTGATTGGATTTCCAACAACATCCTAGTCAAAAAAGCAAACGGCAAGTGGAGGATGTGCATAGACTTCAAAAAACTGAACAAGGCCTGTCCAAAGGACAGCTACCCCCTTCCCAGAATCAATCAACTGGTGGACGCGACCTCGGGGCATGAGCTCCTCACCTTCATGGATGCATTCTCCGGCTACAATCAAATCAGAATGGCACTGGAAGATGAAGAAAAGACCGCTTTCATCACTAATCGTGGTCTTTACTGTTACAGGGTCATGCCTTTCGGCCTCAAAAATGCGGGCGCAACCTACCAACGATTGGTGAACAAAATCTTCAAGGAGCAGATCAGCTGTAACATGGAGGTCTACGTGGACGATATGCTTGTAAAAAGCAAATCTTCCAGAGATCACGTCACCGACCTCGAGGAGACCTTCGACGCTCTTCGAAAATATAGGATGAAGCTGAACCCAACTAAATGTGCCTTCGGGGTAACCTCGGGAAAGTTCCTGGGCTTCATGGTGTCGGGGCGCGGGATCGAGACCAATCCAGAAAAAATTCACGCCATCCAGGAGATGGCCGCCCCAAAGTCAATAAAAGAGGTTCAACACCTCACGGAGAGGATAGCGGCCCTGAATCGCTTCGTCGCAAGCCCGGAGGCTCCGGCCCTACTTTCAAGGGCACACCGTGACGCTGCTCACTGATCAACCGATCAAAGCGATTTTGCACCAGGCGGACGCCTCTGGAAGGATGGCAAAGTGGGCGATCGAGCTCACGGAATTCGACATCAACTATCGACCCAGGCCAGCAGTGAAGGCCCAAATACTGGCAGATTTCATAGTAGAGTGTACTATCCCAGAGGAGGCTGAACCTGAACAAAGCGAAATTGACGACTTGAAGTCCCGACCGAACTCCCCCAAAGAAGAAACGGATCCCCCTGATCACTTTCGGACCCTCTATGTGGACGGGTCTTCCAACATGTCAGGCGCGGGTGCAGGCCTAATCTTGGCTAGTCCAGAGGGAATCATCGCGGAGTACGCTCTGCATTTTGAATTCTCCACAACAAACAATGGAGCGAAATATGAAGCTCTGATTGCAAGACTGAGGGTCACCAAAGAACTGGGAATAGACCAGCTCCGGATCCACAGCGACTCTCAACTAGTACTGGGACATGTCAGCGGAAGTTACGAAGCGCGGGAAGACAGTATGGCCAAATACCTTGAGAGGGTAAAGGAGCTCGTCCCCGCCTTTAGCAGCTTCAACATCAAATAGATCCCAAGGTTGGAAAATACCAGGGCTGACCTTCTCTCCAAACTGGCAACGCTGGCTCCGGCCGAACTGCCCAAGGGCGTTCTCTTTGAAGTTCTAAAGTACCCGAGTACAGAAGAGTCGCGGCCCGTGATGGAGATTATCTTAAGGAGCTCGGAAGAGCCGACCTCCCACGACCATGGAGCTCGGAGAACTTACGAATGTACTACCAATAACTTCATTTTAACTAAAAATTGTATATTTGCATGTCTTTGGTACTATCCTACATCCACAGGACAATCCAAACAAATTATCTCAAAAACAAGAAGGAAACCTCGTCTCGACAAAGTCGAAGGCCCGATTCCTTTTAGACCGGATGGGGGGAGAGGCCCTACAACGCCCATACGCGCCCCCACAGCCCTGTTAGGGACAGGAGGAGAACCTCGCCCTAACTTGAGCAAAGTCGAAGGCCCGGTTCCTTTTAGATCGGATGGGAGGAGAGGCCCTACAACGCCCATACACGCCCCCACAGCCCTGTTAGGGATAGGAGGAGAACCTCGTCCTAACTTGAGCAAAGTCGAAGGCCCGGTTCCTTTTAGACCGGATGGGGGGAAAGGCCCTACAACACCCATACGCACCCCCACGGCCCTGTTAGGGACAGGAGGAGAACCTCGCCCTAACTTGAGCAAAGTTGAAGGTCCGGTTCCTTTTAGATCGATGGGAGGAGAGGCCCTACAACGCCCATACGCGCCCCCACAGCCCTGTTAGGGACAGGAGGAGAACCTCGCCCTAACTTGAGCAAAGTTGAAGGCCCGGTTCCTCTTAGACTGGATGAGGGGAGAGGCCCTACAACGTCCATATGCGCCCCCACAGCCCTGTCAGGGACGGGAGGAGAACCTCGCCCTAATTCGAGCAAAGTCGAAGGCCCGGCTCTCTTTAGACCGGAAGGTGGGAAGGGCCCAACAACACCCATATGCATGGCCACAGTCGTGCTAGAGACAAGAGGAGGACCTCGTTCTAACCAGAGCCGAGACCTGTTGCTACAGGAATGGGAGAAGAACCTCATTCCGACGTCAATTAAAAGTTCGATCGTTCAAAGACCAGAAAAAAAAAAAAAGGAGAAAGAGGGGGGGACTTCCCCCAGCGGCCCCCTAACAACAAAACTCCGCCCGGACTCCCACGGGAGCCGGACTCCATCACCAACTTCGACTGCTGGAAGACTCCGCCCGGGCTCCCACGGGAGCCGAACCACGCCCCGACTTCGCCTACGGAAGCCGAACTCTCGTAGCCTCCTCAAGAATGGAGGAAAAATTCCAAGCGAAAAAGAAAAAAGGAAGGCGATAGGTCACGTCAACGACAAATAAAAAACAAGCAGCGTCCAAGATACTGAAAACCCTGTCTCGGCAAGGACTGAGACTCTCGTCAAGAACCCCAACTTCCAAGGAAGCTTTCAACACAAACCCAAGGTAAGAAGAAAAAGAGAGAGGAGGAGAAGGGAATGGAACAATAGCAGCGGCAAAGGAAAAAGCTCGGCAGACAATGGTTTGATGCAAAGTACGGACAAGGTAACAAAATCACCTCCTCATTTTTCGACTAACAAGATGTACGTTACAAGACCCGGAGGGCTGGAAAAGAATACATTATTACAAGGCTCGAGCACACGGCTTGGAAGGGATACACCGGAGGTCACTTCAAGCCGCAAACTCCTCTTCCCGTTTCTGTCCTTTCCAGCCGCATTTTCCAGTGCGTGTGACAAGCTTGTCGGCTCTCGCCTCCACCTTGTTCTGCTCCACCTCCGAAATCCCAACCCTAGGGGGAAAAGGATGGGATAGATTCCAGGGGGCAATAAGGGCAACGGCAGCATCGACGAAGATCTGTTTCAAGAAGAACCGGAGTTACCCCGGAGGCAGCAATGGTGCCAGAGATATGCGCTGTCACCGAATGCTCCATGGCAACCACCGTCCTAAGTGTTCCGGCAAGGTCGGCATGCGCTACTTCCACCGTCCCCGCAACAAGTTTTACTGCCCCACCATCGGCGCCGACCGCTTCTGGTCCCTCGACCCCGACGACATCAAGGATCCCGCCACAGCTTGTGACGATAGCTCTGCCCTCTTGACCGGTGTCACCCCATCCTGCTACTCCAAAATTCTCAGGCAGAATGCCTTCACCGACTGTCCCCATTATTAAACCCCTATTGTTGATGGAATTCTCCCTCGAGCCCCCTTGAAGCGACGAGAACCTTCAGCGGCCGCTCGATGATCGGAGAACTCGCAAGCTGCTGTTCCCCTCCTTGCCCTCCTCCAAGCCCGTGGCATCCTCTTGAGGATGGCCTCTGGGGCGGAGGCCCTGGCGGGGGAACCCCTTAGAGAGGAGTCGGGGGGCTGGAGACGGCAGGGAGACAGCAAAGGCCGGCGTGGAGGACGCTCGGAGCTAGCAGGGACACCGATGGAGTGGCTGGGTGGCAAAGCTCTCAGACGAAAGGAAGATGTCGTCCTTCAGGCAAATTAAAGCTCCCGGAGGAAGGGTGGGGGGTTTAAATAGGCAGCGGATCTTAGCGCAATTATGGTGGCGAGTGTCCCTAGACCGACCGATGCTCGCCACGTGTCCCGCGTGTCCCACTCGCCGCTACCGAGGGTTGACTGTTCTCAAATTTTTATGGCGCGATGTTTGGGATCACGTCCCGGTGGGAGTTCCGAAAAGACTCTTCGGGTCGCCCTAAACGGAAAAAGGGCTCCGGCATGCGCGCATTAAATGCCGACATATCCGAGGACGGTCGCGCGTGGACGTCAGGGGAAGAACTTCGGCTACGACAACCTCTCTGTACTTCCTTCATTCGAAATTCAAACTAGGAAATAGGGGGACTGGTGTTGGGTATAAAATACCCTCGGCCGAAGTTCTTGGCAGGATCGACCCTCGCAAGTCTCTTCCGACTTTCGACTACTGTTGGTGAACTCCCGTCGCTCTGCCCGGACTCCTACGGGAGCCGGGCTCCGTCCACAACTTCTACAGCAAGGAAGACTCCGCCCGGACTCCTACGGGAGCCGGGCTCCGTCCACAACTTCTACAGCAAGGAAGACTCCGCCCAGACTCCTACGGGAGCCGGGCTCCATCCACAACTTCTACAGCAAGGAAGACTCCGCCCGAACTCCTACGAGAGCCTGGCTCTGTCCACAACTTCTACAGCAAGGAAGACTCCGCCCGGACTCCTACGGGAGCCGGGCTCCGTCACCGACTCCAACTGCTGGTAAGCCTTGTCCGGACTCCTACGGGAGCCGAACTTCGTCTTTGATTTCAATTGCAGGAAGGCTCCGCCCGGACTCCTACGGGAGCCGGGCTCCGTCCACAACTTCTACTGCAAGGAAGACTCCGCCCGGACTCCTACGGGAGCCGGGCTCCATCCACAACTTCTACAGCAAGGAAGACTCCGCCCGGACTCCTACGGGAGCCGGGCTCCGTCCACAACTTCTACAGCAAGGAAGACTCCGCCTAGACTCCTACGGGAGCCGGGCTCCGTCCACAACTTCTATAGCAAGGAAGACTCCGTCCGGACTCCTACGGGAGCCGGGCTCCGTCCACAACTTGTACAGCAAGGAAGACTTCGCCCGGACTCCTATGGGAGCCGGGCTTCGTCCACAACTTCTACTGCAAGGAAGACTCCGCCCGGACTCCTACGGGAGCCGGGCTCCGTCCGCAACTTCTACAGCAAGGAAGACTCCGCCCGGACTCCTACGGGAGTCGGGCTCCGTCACCGACTCCAACTGCTGGTAAGCCTTGTCCGGACTCCTACGGGAGCCGAACTTCATCTTTGATTTCAATTGCAGGAAGGCTCCACCCGGACTCCTACGGGAGCCGGACTCCGTCACCAACTCCAATTGCTGATGAGCTCTGTCCGGACTCCTACGGGAGCCGGACTTTGCATCTGACTTCTACTGTAAGGAAGACTCCGCCCGGACTCCTACGGGAGCCGGGCTCCGTCCACAACTTCTACAGCAAGGAAGACTCCGCCCGGACTCCTACGGGAGCCGGGCTCTGTCCACAACTTCTACACAAGGAAGACTCCGCCCGGACTCCTACGGGAGCCGGGCTCCGTCATCGACTCCAACTGCTGGTAAGCCTTATCCGGACTCCTACGGGAGCCGAACTTCATCTTCAATTTCAATTGCAGGAAGGCTCCGCCCGGACTCCTACGGGAGCCGGGCTCCGTCACCGACTCCAACTGCTGATGAGCTCTGTCCAGACTCCTATGGGAGCCGGACTTCGCATCTGACTTCTACTGCAAGGAAGACTCCCCCGGACTCCTACAAGAGCTGGGCTCAGTCCACAACTTCTGCTACAAGAAAGACTCCGCCCGGACTCCTACGGGAGCCGGACTCCGCCTACAACCCCAACTGCAAGTAGACTGCGTCCGGACCTCTACGAGAGTTGGACTCCGTCTTCTATTCCGACTGCGGGAAGACCTTGCCCAAACTCCTGCGGGTACCAGACCTCGCTACCAACTCCTACCGAACTTCGATCGACAAATCTGGACTCTCTGACAGGCTGTATTAACGGCCACGACTCTGCTCCACTCCCTGCGGCGGATCCTGCGTAGCTCCATTACTCCCTGACAAGCCGTATTAACGGCCACGATTCTGCTCCACTCCCTGCAGTGGATTCTGTGCGATTCCACCACTCCCTGACGAGTCACGACAGTGGAGCCGCTCCACTCCCCGTAACTGATCGTGGCGAGCCACGGTGATAGCCACGATCCCGCTCCACTACCCTCCGCAATAAATTCCTCCTGACTCTGGGCGGCCCACTGCCAGATGGTTACAGGCGTCGTTATCAATTTGTTGCCCCCTCCGCCTATAAAAGGGGAACCCCAGATACGTTATTCGATAAGCCTCATTTTTCATCTCAAAACTCTGCTAAAATTTCCGTTCGAGCACTGTATTCTTGTTGAGATAGAGAACTGACTTGAGCATCGGAGGGTCTTGCCGAAGCAACCCCACCTCTGGTTTAGACTTCTTTTGCAGGTTCCGACGGCAACCGTGACTCCCTCGACTCCAGCTTCTCCGGCGCAAGCGGATTTTTGCACCAACACTTTTGATCTTAAAAATACTGGAACAACCTATTAATGACTAGTTAATAAAGTTATTAAAGATTAAATCGATTGAAACATGAAGATTTATATCAACAACATGCTCATAAAAAGTAACGAAGCCTCTTGACACATCGATGACTCAGAAGAAGCCTTCAACACCCTGCGGAAGCACCAAATGAAGCTGGATCCAACTAAATGTATATTCAGGATAATCTCTAAAAAGTTTCTTATCTTTATGATAATAAGACAAGGAATAGAAGTCAACTCCAAAAAAATCAAAACAACTCTTGACATGAAACCTCCAACTTCTAAACAAGAAATTCAGATGATGGTCGGATGAATTACAGCTCTCAATCGATTTTTTCTAAGTCGATGGAATGATGCCTTCTATTTTTTAAAACCTTGAGACACATGAAAGATTTTATGTGGTCGGATGAATGCTGATAAGCTTTTAAGGATCTGAAGAATTACCTAAGCTCAACTCCTTTATTGTCAAAATAGAGTATGGACGAAGACTGACTACCTCTTTAGAAGATGTGAGCTTGATTTTGGTTCGAGAAAATGGTGGAGTGAAAAGGCCTATCTATTATACCAGCAACATACTGCATGGTGCTGAGACAAGGTACTCCAAATTAGAAAAAGTAGTCTATACATTGATTATCATAGTTCGACGACTTCATCCATATTTTCAAGCTCATTCCACAATGATATTGGCCGATCTGCCATTGAGAGCCATATTATAGTGACTTGACACTTCGGGAAGATTGGCAAAATGGATGATGGTACTCAGTGAGTTTGACATCTCCTATCTTCTCCAATCCTCAATAAAAGCTCAAGTATTGGCCTATTTTATAGTCGAATGTATGATTTCGAAGGACAAATTGGTTTAGAAATAATCTGAAGAGTCAACTAGTGAACTGACATGGATTCTGCATGTGAATGGAGCATCAAACTCATAAGGCTATGGAGCGGATCTTATCTTGACTGATTTTCAAAGAGTTGTTGCCAAGTATGCTCCTCAGTTTACTTTCAAGGCTTCAAATAATTAAGCAGAATATGAAACCTTGATAGCTGGCTTAAAACTAGCTAAAGAGCTCAGAGTAAATAAAAATAAAAATCTTCACCGACTAGCAAGTGGTAGCTGGACAAGTCTGAGGAGAATATCAGGCTCGAGACACGATTCTTGCAAAATATCTTCATGAGCTCCAACCTCTGAAGTCGGATTTTGATTGTCTTGAGATATTCCATATCCTCCACTCGAAAAATGTTTGAGAAGATTTTTTATCTTGACTTGCAATATCTGGATGCAACGAGTTAGAAAAAAATCTTTATTGAACATCTCAACATCTCGAGTATTGACAATCAAAAAGGAGTTCACCAAGTCCAAATCGATCACAAGCTGAGTTGGATTGATTTATTTGTCGGATATTTAACCAATGAGATTTTACCAATAGACCTTATGGAAGCACAACGAATAAGACGATTGGCATCTTGGTATGTGTATATAAACAGATAACTCTACAGAAGATCTTCCTCTCTACCCTTACTCAAATATCTTCACTTCATCAAAGCCGATTATGCCCTCAAAGAAGTTTATAAAGAAATTTACGATAATTATCTAGGGGACAAGTCACTATCTTATAAAATACTTTGGCAAGATTATTATTGGTTGACTATACAAAAAGATGCTACTTGGTGCAAAAATGCGATCAATGTCAATGGTTCATCAATATAGAGATTACCATCGAGTCATCTAACTTCTATATCAGTACCTTGGCCTTTTGACTGACGGGGAGTCAACATACTTGATTTATTTTCTCCTGCGAGCAGGTAGTAGAGATTCATTATCATTGCCATTGACTATTTTACCAAATAAGTAGAAGCAAAACCTCTAGCATAAATAACCGAGAAGAAGACAATAGATTTTTTATAAAAGTCGATCATTTGCCATTTTGATCTACCTAGAGTAATCATCATGGATAATGGCTGACAACTTAGTAATGCTAAGTTTGAAAAATTTTGTACAAAATTTTAAATCATTAATAAATTCACTTTAGTCAGACATCCACAATCAAATGAAGAAGCTGAAGTAATCAATAGAATCATACTACAAGACTTGAAAATAAGGTTAAATCAAATCAAAAAGTAACGAACTGATAAATTGTATAGCATTTTGTGGTCTTATTGAACAACTCCTCATATTCCAATTAGAGAAACACCTTTTAACTTGGCATTCAAAATAGAAGCTATGATCCCACTAAAAATTAGCTTACTGTCGATAAAGATAGAGCACTATGATGAATCGATTAATTCAAACTGATGACGTGTTGATCTAGACTTGAAGAGACACGAAGATAAGCTCAGCTGAGGATGGCTTCATACTAACAATAAGTAGTCCGATAATATAATTTTTGAGTCAAATCTAAAATCTTTTGACTAGAAGATCTCATCCCCAGAAGAGCTAAAGTTTCTAAAGCAACCGAGCAAAAAAAATTATCATCAAATTGGGAAGGTCCCTACAAAATTTTAGAAATACTCTGACCAAGAGCATATAAAATCATGAACTTGATGGTATGAAAATTTCTCAGATTTGGAATGCTAAGAATCTATGTACGTACTATCAATAGATTATTGTAATTAAACATATTATGCAAATAACTTTTTTTCTACTATATCGTGCCGATAAGTTCAACTATTTGATAACTAACTGAATAATAAGATCGACTGATACTCCATCATATAAATAAATCATCGACTAAAATCTGATGAAAAGTTAGTCGGCTGGCACCTGAATAACTAACTTAGGGTTTGATATACCCAAAAATAGTTGGTCAATTTACACTCGATGCACTAAGGGTTCGATTCTCTAAAAAAAAAATAATGTTGAGTTAATATACTCATTAACGACTATGTGATTGGATGATCAATTATTGATTTCACGTACTTTGATAACCAACTATGGTTTTTCAACAAGTTTACTTAAAAAAATTTTCATTACTCAAATTATTCTTCTATTACTCAAGTTGTTCTTTGACCCTTGCCCACCACCTTACTTAAATATTTCATCAACAAAATCAAACAAAGCAACACTTTGGATAAAAGCAATTTAAAGAAAGAAATTCATTTTATTGCAAAAGTTGTTCGTACATGTCCGATGAAAAACTGACTACAAAATGGGAACAAAAAGAAAGATGAAAAATAACTAAGGAATGACATCAGGATGAGCTCCTTTGTTGGTGGCCTCTGGAGTAGCAGCATCCTCCTCATCCTCGCCACCTTCGTTGGGCCGCACCTCATTTAAATCCCACTCAGGGTGAAGGCAACTAACTGCCGCCTTGCGATCCCCAAAGCCGACTCGATAAATAACCATCGATCCTTTGATAATTTTATCTTCGTATTCCTGGGAAGCTCTAAACTCGACCAATGCCTGAGAAGCTATCTTCTGGGTCCAAGCTTCAGCAGCAGATGCCTTTTCTTCCATCTCTTGAGCAGCCTTTTTGGCATCTCTACATTTGTCCCTCTCCTCAACAAGAGCGACTTCAGTCATTTTTATTTCCTTCTTGAAGTCAGTGATAGTCACTCTCTGCTTTTCGATTTCTTCCTCCTTCCCTTTCAGTTGGGACTTTAATTCAGCTATCTTATCTCGAGAAGGTGCTAGCTCGATGTCCAATCGAGCAAGATCTTCTTCATACTTTTTTTCCCGCTTCTCGGTAGCCCAAAGAAGTTCCTCTACCACCTCGATCTAAGCATTAGTGGTTTGGACTTGATCCTCAAGTGAGTGACTCAGTCAGTCGATTTCGATCAGTCCCTCATATAGAATTGTAGCATCATGTGTCAACTGTAGAAAATCAAAACTTTTTTCTAAGTTAGAAAGTCATAAAAAAATCATTATGAAAGTAACAAAGTTATTCAGACTTATCGATAACAATGATACATAACAACCAGTGATCATTTCTTTGACTGGGCGGGCTTTTCTTTCCTCCCGTTGGTTGGGAGCATAATCATCTTCATCAGCTCCCAGGTGAGATGGTATTTTCGGAGCACCACATCACTTATCTTGACACATATGCCAAGGGCGACGAACCCCTCCTCGGATGACTTTGGAGGAGCTTGCTCGGCAGAAGACGTAGAAGCCATTGGTGCCTTCCCTCAGTTGGCACTCGAATCTACAGCAGCTGGAGGTGGATGATGAGAAATGACTCGGGTAGCATCTGAGGTATGAGGTACTGGCAAGGCTTGGACCGTAGATATGGTCCTTATTGGTTTGACTTCAATGACATCATCATCAGCGTTGGAAGTTATAGGTGGTGGTGGTGACACCCTTGTCGATGGTGGTGGCGATGCTTGTGTCGACGGTGGTAGTGGCAGTGTGCTTCTCCCAACCCCCGAAGAAGATTCTCCTCGGGTCTTCTTTGATGGTTCTCGAGAAGATCCCCCTCAGGAAGAATCCAACTTCTTCCTTATCGCCCGCTGAATTGATTCTGCAGTAATCTTCGTGGTTGCAAAACTGAAAAGGAGAGTTAGTCTCAAAAATAAAAAGAATGTGACAGAAGAAGCTCAGAAATTCAAAGAGAAAGTAAGACTCTACCTAGAGAGTTAATCGGACTTAATCCGGCATCATATAAGTACTACTCCAATAGCAGTACCTATAATGGTGAAACTTTAGCACCAAGCAATAACTCATAATGCCCCTTATCCTTGTCAAGGACTACCTCATTTTTGTTTGGTAAAAGATTAGTAGTCTAAACCCAACTAAAGCCCCAGAGATGGTTGGTCGTAATATAAAAAAATTTATTCTTCCATCCATGAATAAAAGATGAAAGCCCAGTGATAAATTGGCGACAGTATCAAGGATCAAAAAACCACTACCCTCATTCTCGAGGATGTTTTTTTCAGAAAAAATAATGATTAGAAGAGAGAAACTCGGGGCTGAAACTAGAGAAGATGATAGAGAACAATAAAAGAGCAAATAATCCAAATAAAATTCAGAGCCAATTGGATCGGAACTACTTTATACAAGTCCAAAATATTGAAAATGAACAGATGAAGAGAAAATTAAGCTCAGACTAAAGAAATTCTTCATAGATGGTAATGTGACCATCTAGAGAATGAGTCACTCGACCATCTCAACCTGGGACCAACAATATATATCAACTCGGATCCGACATTGATCCCTCAAATGCTAAACATCAGACTCAGACAATTTGGACCTCTCATGTAGAGGGTCTGAAAGATTCTTGACGATCAGCAGATCATCCGAAGTAGATCATCCGACCTTTGAGAACTTGAATGGTCCTATCGAGAAGAAGTGACCTCCTCAGGTGCATTCTAAAGAACTTCTTCGATCCTATCCCGAGAAGTTGAAGCCCAAGAACCTTAGTCTCTCATAACATTCTCGTCTCTAGACTCTCGCCTAAAAGAAGACATTTTAGTCGAGAAGCTCGAAAAGTGAAAAGAAGAGACAAACAAGAAAAAACTTTACAAAAATTTTATGGCATCCAGTAGACTAAATCAAAATAGTAAGAAAAAAGGAAGAGAAATTCAACCTTAAAAAGGGCTGGGAGACGATAACGATGAAGATGGAGATGACAATGATGGGGATGGCGATAGCAATGAAGATGATCTCTCCCTTTCAACTATGGATCAGATATGGGAACAAATATAGTATAGAGAAACTGTAAAAGAGGAAAGATACAAAGGCATAGGGATCCCATATTTATAGAGGTACCCAACAGCCAAGATCAACATTGAAAATCCCATCTCTCATGGCAATGTTGACATATGGTAAAAATCTTGGCCAATAACCTTTTCGACCGATCGATGCACCACTGATGCGATTTTGCTGCGTAAGTTGAATCCACATCAAAAGCTATTAGACCAATCCGATAATGACATGTGGCTATTTTCGAGTGGCCTAAGGAAGTCGGTCGGATCGCTCAATCTTCGATAATAATTGTAGAATATCGTCTCATAGTCTGCACTCATAATTGCCATGCGCCCTGCGTGGTGATAAAATGGCCACACAGTCCATGATGCAACAAAATGGCTGCACATCCTACGAAATGACAAAATGACCTCACACAACCTTTCGAGACAAGAATAAATGTAGATGATGAAGACAACACAATAGACATGCATTTTGAGAGTAAAAAAAATTCCAACTTAGTCCCTTCATCTAATCTCTGCAAATAGATTCGGGCTTGAGAGTAGGAGGCAAGTGTTGGGGTTAATACTCAGACACCCGACTATGATGGCAATCCGATAATGTAATTCGATAGCTGGCCAAGTATGTTTTAGATTATTTCGAATGATATGGTTAATCATAACTTAGTCATCAACTCGGCGGCTAATCGATTGTTTTATTCGGATGCATAGGTTGGCCAAGTATCTACTATAGTGTGCGAGAACCCATAGATTAGGGGTTAAAAAATGGTTACTTCATGTGAGCATTAATTGATCATAATCAAAGAATCATGGGCTAGAATAACCGCCCACTCACAGCCCACAACAGATTCATAACTCCTATATTCTGGGATCAAAACCGATGGAGGTTATCAGATAACCGCTACTCCACCCTATATAAAAAGGAGAAAAGAGAAGAACCAGGGGAAGGGCTTTTATTGTTCCCAAGTGAGCTGATCATCATTGTTCCCATAGGCAGCTTTTATTGCAGTCCACCAAAACTCGGCATTTCCTTTTAACATAGGAATGGCTAATCGGACCTTCACATTCTCAGGGTATTGCAGGGTATCAAACATCTTTTTCATCTCTCGAATCCATATCTCTGCAGCCATAGGATCAGATCCATCCTCAAATAGAGGTGGGTTGAGCCTTCTGAATCTCTCGTAGTATGACTCCATAGATAATGTCAGTCGAAGAGCAGTCTGTGCCCGCTGCTGGATAAGCTGAGCCACCACTTGACATACACTAGCAATGTCTGTCTGTATGGCCGGTGCGTCAGGAGCCCGCTCAGCTGGTTGATTGTCAGCTCCTCGTGATGTCAGTCTTGCTCCTCTTGTCCTAGCGGCCATATTTGCCAAAGTCTCGCCCTCCCTATCGCTCATCGCTTCCTATTCAAATGCCAATCATTATTACATTATTTTATAACAAAGTTACAGTACAGTTAATAATTTAAGTCAGAGTCTAACTATGCGTAACCTAACTACTCACTGTTAGGTTTTAAGTTCTACCCTTGATTAAACCTATTGCTCTGATACCATAAAATGTCACGCCCCAAATCCGGGACATAACACGGCCATGCTACCAAGGGATGGACCCATGATAACACGAAGCCAAATTCATCTTCTTAAATATAATGACAGGTGTATCACAAATAAATGTAATAATAAAGTTCAATTCAATTATTTAATTCAATCAAAACTGGTTCAGAGCATCTAAATCCAAAGATGAAATAATTCAAATCTTAAAATTCATAATGACTACAATCCATAAACATAAACTGAATTTCTAGTGTAAAATTTTCAAGCTTGCTTTGCTGATCTCCAAGCCTGGATTTCCTTTTCTTCGGTCCTAGTCTTATTTCTCTATACATGAAAAAAAAAAAAAAAAGAATATGAGCTACACTAGCTCAGTAAGTAGACTTCTGCTTCCTTACCGGATCAAGCATAAGTTTTCTATGATAATGCATCATTTAGCAAATAACAATTATTACAAAAATAAATATTTCATAGAGCATATAATAAAATAAGTTATAAGCTCATCATGCATGCATAAGTCATGTATATTTCATAATTATGAATCGTAAATCATTTTCATCATGTATTCATGTCATGTTTCAAATCATTGCTCACAGACATTTGTGCTAAGGTCACTATTATACCCATGACAGGGCCATATTTCTTAATCGACAAAGTTCTTAATTCATGTGCCAACTTTATACCCGCTGGCAGGGCCATGTTTCGTGTGGATGCTAGCTCCGGATGTCGACCTTCCCGAAGGGATTCATTCATAGCTATCTGAGAGCCTTTGAAATCATTTTTATCTTTTTTTTCTTAAAACATACATATACATAAATAAAAAAATAATAAAATTCATAATCATGTCATTTTTATAAGACATATTCATGAAATCAATGCTCATAATAAAACATGCTTTTTCATATCACATATGCTGATCCTTATTTTATAAAAAATTATGATTTTATCAATAACAATTCTTTACATAAAAGCATGATCATTTCAAAATAAATAAGGAGCTTAAAATCTACTTACCTCGATCGTCCGGGACCTTTTAATCTTTCTTAAAAAGAATCAGACAGTCCTATTTAAAATATTAAATCATTAATAAATTTTATATATTTAATAAAATTATATAATATAAAGAAATGATCGATTTGATGATCAGTCCAATAAATCTCTCCCTTCGGCTCTAAATCGATTTAAGGTCATAAGTCCCTAGAAGTGGAGAAGATAGCCTAATAAGGGATTCATAGGATTTCTTGGAGAGAAAAAAAAAATTTTTAGAGAGAGAAAGTAGAGAGAGAATGAATCCAATTCTAGAGAGAGAAAGATTTTAGAGAGGGATGAAAGAAACTTTCTCTTTTTTTTATTCTTATATATTTTTCTTTTCTTTTCTTTTTCTTCTTTATTATTATTATTATTATTATTATTATTATTATTATTATTATTATTATATGATTATATATTTTTCTTTTTCTTTTCTTTTTCTTCTTCTTCTTCTTCTTCTTCTTTTTCTTTTCATTTTCTTTTTCTTTTTCTTTTTTCTTTTCTTTTTCTTTTTCTTTTTTCTTTTCCCTCCCGTGGCCTTCTTTGGCCGGAACAGGGGACCTAGAGGTCCCCGTTCCCTACGTCGGCCGTTCACGGCCACTCTTTGCCCAGCGGTGGCTGGCGGCAAGGGCGGCCTTCCCCCAAGTTCGGAGGGCCCATACCGGCGGTCGGTGGTAGCCGTCGGTGTCAGAAAATCAGAGAAAGAAGAGGCCAGACATAGGTTCTCTTTTCCAACAAAATTCGGCGACACCCATCGCCGGCAATCATGCCCACAGGCACTGGAAAGAAGGGAGAGAAGAGAGGGAGAGGAAGGAGACCTTACCACAACCTCCGGTGACCCCCACCGGCATGAAATCGTGGCGAACACAGGTCGAGGAGTCGTGGCTTCAAACAGAAAAATCAAAGAAAAATCTTCGACAATCGTCGGTGACTGATGGATCTACCCATAGAGGAGAGGAGGGGGGTTCTTATAGAGCTCGTCCTAGGGTCTTTTAATGGCCCTAGGACTCCGATTCTTGATCGAAATCGGGGAAAAGGAAGACTCCGACCGGGAGTCTTCCTGCTCTGTTTTTTTTTTTTTTTTTTACTGGACTTAGTGGGCCGGGTTTCCACATTCTACCCCCCTTAAAAAAAAATTTCATCCTCAAAATTTAACATACCTTCATTTTCAAATAAGTGTGGATATCTCGTCTTCATATCATTTTCAAGCTTCCAAGTAGCCTCTCTTTCTTCATGATTACTCCAATGAATCTTTACGTATGGAATGGTACGCCGTCTTAGAACTTGCTCTTTTCGATCAATAATTTGCAGGGGAAATTCTTCATAGGTTAGATCTTCATGAACTTGCAATGGCTCATACTTTATCACACTGTTTGGATCAGGTACAAACTTCCTCAGTAGTGAAACATGAAAGACATTGTGCACTTTGGATAAATCTAGTGGTAAGGCTAGTTTGTATGCAACATCTCCTACTCGATTTAAAATTTCAAAAGGTCCAATATATCGCGGACTCAGCTTGCCATGTCTCCCGAACCTCATGACACCCTTAGTAGGTAATACTTTTAGAAAAACATGATTACCGATCTGAAATTTTAATTCTCTTCTTTTTCTATCTGCCCAACTCTTTTGTCTATCCTGTGCTGCCTTGAGTCTTCTCTTGATTAGATAAATTTTATCTCTGGCATCTTGAACTAACTCAAGACCAATTAATTTCTTTTCACCCACTTCATCCCAATACAGAGGGGATCTACACTTTTTTCCATATAGGACTTCATAGGGTGCCATCTGGATACTAGAATGAAAACTGTTATTATATGCAAATTCAATCAATGCCACATGATTATCCCAATATCCTCTGAAGTCAAAAGCACAAGCTCTTAACATATCCTCTAGAGTTTGAATTATCCTTTCAGATTGGCCATCGGTCTGAGGATGGAATGCAGTACTAAGCTTCAATTCTGTTCTCAAAGTATCTTGAAAACTTTTTCAAAATCTAGATACAAATCGTGGATCTCGATCAGATACAATACTTATTGGAACACCTTACAGACGTACAATTCCATCAATATACATCTGGGCTAACTTATCAAGCGGAGTGCCAACTCGAAAAGGTAGAAAGTGAGCTGATTTAGTAAGCCGATCAATAATCACCCACACTGCATCATTTTTTCTTATTGTCCTTGGAAGTCCAGTAACGAAATCCATCGTGATATGTTTCCATTTTCATTCTGGTATCTCTAATGATCTTAGCAGACCAGCAGATCTTTGATGTTCGGCTTTCACTTGTTGGCATACCAAGCATTGTGATACAAACCGAGCTATCTCCTGCTTCATTCCATTCCACCAGAAGAGTTATTTTAAATCTCTATACATCTTTGTACTATCGGGATGAAAAGAGAAACAGGATTTATAGGCTTCTTCCAAAATTTTTTTTTTAGTTTAGGATCACCTGGTATACATAATCTGTTTCCAAAATAAAGAGTTCCATCTGTATGGAGTCTAAACTCAGTTCGTAATCCTTTTTCCATGTCCTTCTTAATCTGATATAAATGAATATCACTTTGTTGGGCCGTTTTTATCTGTTCGATCAATGCTGGTTGTACCATTAAATTTGCTAACACATTCTTAACATCAGTACAAGTCACTTCAATTTGTAAATCTTCAAGATCCCTAAGAATTTGTTGCTGAAAGGATAGCAGAGTTATCACATTCGCTGAGGACTTCCTACTAAGTACATCTGCCACCACATTAGCTTTTTCAGGGTGATATTTAATATTTAGATCATAATCTTTTAATAGTTCAAACCACCTTCTTTGCCTCATGTTCAGCTCTTTTTGAGTAAATAAGTATTTCAAGCTTTTATGATCAGTAAAGATTTCACATGATTCTCCATATAAATAGTGTCGTCAAATCTTTAAAGCAAAAATAATAGCTGCTAACTCCAAATCATGGGTCGGATAATTCTGCTCATAGGCTTTTAATTGTCGAGAAGCATAAGCTATGACCTTATCATTCTGCATCAATACATAACCTAATCTTTTTTTAGAAGCATCACTATAAATGACAAATCCTCCTTCATTAGATGGTAGGGTAAGAACTGGGGCAGATATCAATCGTTGCTTCAGATCTTGAAAACTCTGCTCACATTCACTGCTCCATTCAAATTTTATTCGTTTCTGAGTTAAGCGAGTCAGAAGAATTGTAATTTGGGAAAATCCCTTGACGAATCTTCTATAATAACCAGCCAAGCCTAAGAAGCTTCTAACTTCCGTCACATTAGTCGGACGAGGCCAATTTACCATGGCTTCTTTCTTCTTTGGACCGACTGAGATTCCTTCCTTAGATATTACATGGCCAAGGAAGATAACACTATCCAACCAGAATTCACACTTGCTAAGCTTGGTGAAGAGCTTCTCTTTTCTCAAGGTCTGAAATACGATCCTCAGATGTCTCTCATGTTCCTCTATATTTTTAGAATACACTAGGATATCATCAATAAAAACAACAACGAATTGATCCAGATACGACTTGAAAATCCTGTTCATCATATCCATAAAAGCAGCCGGTGCATTGGTTAGTCCAAAAGGCATTACTAAAAATTCATAATGGCCATACCTGGTTCTAAATGCAGTCTTAGGTACATCTTCACCTCTAATTCTTAGTTGATGATAGCCTGATCGTAAGTCAATTTTGGAGAAAACTTGAGCACCCTGAAGTTGATCAAATAAGTCATCTATTCGTGGAAGAAGATATTTGTTCTTTATGGTTACCTTGTTCAACTCCCGATAGTCAATGCATAATCGCATGCTCCCATCTTTCTTTTTCACAAATAACACGGGAGCTCCCCAAGGTGATGTACTTGGTCGGACAAACTTTTTATTCAAAAGTTCTTGCAGTTGATCCTTTAATTCTCGTAATTCTACGAGAGCCATCCGATAAGGAGGTTTCGAAATAGGTCCGATTCCTGGGGTGATATCAATTTTAAATTCAACTTCACGCTCTGGGGGTAATCCGGATAGTTCATCTGGAAAAATATCAGAAAATTTCTTGACAATTGGGATATCATCCAGCTTTATCTTTTCCTTCTCGACGTCTATTACATGGGCCAAAAATGCTTTGCATCTTTTCCTTAAAGCTTTTCTTGCGTTCATGATTGAGATAATACCCAAAGATTGTTTGGATTCCGTATTATGAACTTTGCCTTGAAAGAAGAATTGCGGTTCATCCGAAATTTAAAATACTACTCTTTTTCCAAAACAATCAATATGTGCATGGTATAAAGATAACCAGTTCATCCCAAGAATAACGTCAAAATCATACATATTTAGCTGAATCAAATCTGCTGCTAATTCTTTTTCTTCTATTTGGATTATGTAATTTTTGAAAATAATGTTAGCAACAATAATATTTTTAAAAGGTGTGCTAACATATAATGGTTCATTTAGTTTTTTAGGCACACAATTCAAAGAAGTAGCAAACTTGAGAGATATAAAAGAGTGTGAAGAGCCAGAAATGAATAACACACGAGCATAAATAGAATTGACTGGGATAATACCTGTCACCACTTGATCATTTGCATTGGCCTCCTGCTGGTTTAAAGTAAACACTCGTGCGTTTTCTTTTTATTTTTGATCAACTGGTTTGTTAGATCTAGAGTCATCTCTTTTCTTATTTGGGCAATCACGAGTCATATGTCCTTTTTCACCACATAAGAAGCATGCTCCAATCCTCTTGAGATAAGGTCCATTGTGATTTTTTCCACAGTAAGAGCAGGATGAAGATTCTTTCTTCTTATCAGAGTTATTATTTTTGAAAATTTTCTGCTGATCCTTTAAATTTCCTGCTGATCTTGGTCTCTTCTTATCTCCTCTTTCTAGTTCTGCTCTTTTCAATTCAGATTCCACTTTCAAAGCTCGCTCCAGTACGTCCTTGTAGTTATTGAAAATATGAGAAGACAGACGGGATCGAATTCCATATCTTAGACCTTGTTCAAATCTGTTAGCTTTACTCCTTTCGAATTTCATAAGCTGGGGGCAGAAGCGGCCTAGCTCATTAAACTTGTTAGCATATTCTAGCACCGTCATATCATTCTTTTACTTTAAGGCAAGAAACTCATTTTCTTTTACCAATCTCATTGTCCCCGAAAAGTACTGATCATAAAATATTTCTTTGAATTCTTCCCAAGTGAGCTGATCATCATTGTTCCCATAGGCAGCTTTTATTGCAGTCCACCAAAACTCGGTATTTTCTTTTAATATAGGAATGGCTAATCGGACCTTCACATTCTCAGGGTATTGCAGGGCATCAAACATCTTTTCCATCTCTCAAATCCATGTCTCTGCAGCCATAGGATCAGATCCACCCTCAAATAGAGGTGGGTTGAGCCTTCTGAATCTCTCGTAGTATGACTCCATAGATAATGTCGGTCGAGGAGCAGTCTGTGCCTGCTGCTGGATAAGTTGAGCCACCACTTGACATACACCAGCAATGTCTGCCTGTGTGGTCGATGCGTCAGGAGCCCGCTCAGCTGGTTGATTGTCAGCTGGTTGATTGTCAGCTCCTTGTGACGTCAGTCTTGCTCCTCTTGCTCTTCTTGTCCTAGCGGCCATATTTGCCAAAGTCTCGCCCTCCCTATCGCTCATCGCTTCCTATTCAAATGCCAATCATTATTATGTTATTTTATAACAGAGTTACAGTATAGTTAATAATTTAAGTCGGAGTCTAACTATGCGTAACCTAACTACTCACTGTTAGGTTTTAAGTTCTACCCTTGATTAAATCTATTGCTCTGATACCATAAAATATCACACCTCAAATCCGGGACATAACACGGTCATGCTACCAAGGGATGGACCCACGATAACACGAAGCCAAATTCATCTTCTTAAATATAATGACAGGTGTATCACAAATAAATGTAATAATAAAGTTCAATTCAATTATTTAATTAAACCAAAACTGGTTCAGAGCATCTAAATCCAAAGATGAAATAATCCAAGTCTTAAAATTCATAATGACTACAATCCATAAATATAAACTGAATTCCTAATGTAAAATTTTCAAGCTTGCTTTACTGATCCCCAAGCCTGGATTCTCTTTTCTTCGGTCCTAGCCTTATTTCTCTGTACATGAAAAAGAAAATAAAAAGAATATGAGCTACACTAGCTCAGTAAGTAGACTTTTGCTTCCTTACCGGATCAAGCATAAGTTTTCTATGATAATGCATCATTTAGCAAATAACAATTATTGTAAAAATAAATATTTCATAGAGCATATAATAAAATAAGTTATAAGCTCATCATGCATGCATAAGTCATGTATATTTCATAATTATGAATCGTAAATTATTTTCATCATGTATTCATATCATGTTTCAAATCATTGCTCACAGACATTCGTGCTAAGGTCACTATTATACCCGTGACAGGGCCATGTTTCTTAATCGACAGAGTTCTTAATTCATGTGCCAACTTTATACCCGCTGGCAGGATCATGTTTCGTGTGGATACTAGCTCCAGATATCAATCTTCTCGAAGAGATTCATTCATAGCTATCTGAGAGCCTTTGAAATCATTTTTATCTTTTTTTTCTTAAAACATACATATACATAAATAGAAAAATAATGAAATTCATAATCATGCCATTTTTATAAGACATATTCATGAAATCAATGCTCATAATAAAACATGCTTTTTCATATCACATATGATGATCCTTATTTTATGAAAAATTATGATTTTATCAATAGTAATTCTTTACATAAAAGCATGATCATTTCAAAATAAATAAGGAGCTTAAAATCTATTTACCTTAATCGTTCGGAACCTTTTAATCTTTCTTAAAAAGAATCAGACAATCCTATTTAAAATATTAAATCATTAATAAATTTTATATATTTAATAAAATTATATAATATAAAGAAATGATCGATTTGATGATCAGTCCAATAAATCTCTTCCTTCGGCTCTAAATCGATTTAAGGTCATAGGTCCCTAGAAGTGGAGAAGATAGCCTAATAAGGGATTCATAGGATTTCTTGGAGAGAGAAAAAAAAATTTAGAGAGAGAAAGTAGAGAGAGAATGAATCCAATTCTAGAGAGAGAAAGACTTTAGAGAGGGATGAGAGAAACTTTCTTTTTTTTTAATTCTTATATATTTTTCTTTTCTTTTCTTTTTCTTCTTTTCTTTTATTATTACTATTATTATTATTATTATTATTATTATTATTATTATTATTATTATTATTATTATTATTATTATTATTATTATTATTATATATTATATATTTTTCTTTTTCTTTTCTTTTTCTTCTTCTTCTTCTTCTTTTCTTTTTCTTTTCATTTTCTTTTTCTTTTTCTTTTTTCTTTTTTCTTTTCTTTTTCTTTTTCTTTTTTCTTTTCCCTCCTGTGGCCTTCTTTGGCCGGAACAGGGGACCTAGAGGTCCCCGTTCCCTACGTCGGTCGTTCATGGCCACTCCTTGCCCGATGGTGGCCGGCGGCAAGGGCGGCCTTCCCCCGAGTTCGGAGGGCCCGTACCGACGGTCGGTGGTGGCCGTCGGTGTCGAAAAATTAAAGAAAGAAGAGGCCGGATAGAGGTTCTCTTTTTCAATAAAATCCGACGACATCCGTCACCGACAATCGTGCCCACAAGCACTGGAAAGAAGGGAGAGAAGAGAGAGAGAGGAAGGAGACCTTACCACAACCTCCGGTGACCCCCACCGGCGTGAAATCACGGCGAACACAGGTCGAGGAGTTGCAGCTTCAAACAAAAAAATCGAAAAAAAATCTTTGGCAATCGTCGGTGACTGATGGATCTACCCATAGAGGAGAGGAGGAGAGTTCTTATAGAGCTCGTCCTAGGGTCTTTTAATGGCCCTAGGACTCCGATTCTTGATCGGAATCGGGGAAGAGGAAGACTCCAATCAGGAGTCTTCCTGCTCTATTTTTTCTTCTTTTTTTTTTACTGGGCTTAGTGGGCCGGGTTTTCACAGAGCTGGGTTGGAACTTGGGTGAGTTAGCTCGATCGAGTCAGAGTGGGGGGCTAGATTTGCCTTTTCAACCCTTATGGACCTTGGCCCATCGGAGGACAGCCCAAGCCCACATGACATGGTGCTGAACGAGGCAAGTTCTTCCAAATTAAAATGGGCCAGAAGCCTGCCGAAGGCTCATTTGGTTAAGGGGGTTATTGGGCCCGAGCATGAGCTAGACTGGGAGGGCTCTGGACTGGGCCATGACATGGATCGAGGGATGTCTGGGATCCCAAAGCTGGGTTGGAACTTGGGCGGGTTAGCTTAACTGAGTCAGAGCAGGGGGCTAGATTGGCCATTTCAACCCTTATGGACCTCGATCCATCAAAGAGCAGCCCAAGCCCACGTGACAAGGTGATGAATAAGGCCGGTTCTTCCAAATTAAAATAGGTCAGAAGCCCGTCGGAGGTCCATTTGGTCGAGGGGCCTATTGGGCCCGAGTGTGAGCTAGACTGGGAGGGCTCTAAATCGAGCAATGATGTGGATCGAGGGGTGTTTACTCAAAATACTCGGATTTGAAATTCGATTCGAGATCGATGAGCTTTAATATCTCAAGTTCATGCTTGGCTCGATAAAAAATAGACAAAATTCGAGATCAACTCGACTCGATTCGACTCGAATATCAAATGAGCCATACTCGAGCTCAGAATCGAACTTTAGCCTAGTAATAATATATGTATTAATATATATATATATTATAAATAAAAATAATATTACTAAAAATATATAAAAATTTGAGTAGGTTTGCGAGCTTTCGAGCTGAGTATCCTACCACTTGAGCTCGACTCGAAAAGCTACTCGAGCTCGACTTGACTACTCGAGCTCGATAATAACCTAGTTGACTCTAGCTTAGACTTGAATCAAGCTCGCGAGCAGCTCGATTCGTTTGCACCCATCCTAAAGTGAGCCAAGGTGGAAGGCGTGAAGGCGACGGCAGAACCTAAAGGCCGGAGAGAGGTGATGGGGTCGGAGGAGGAGGTGATCAACGTCAACCGACCAAAGGGAGATAGATGGGTGGTGGATGGTCGGAAGGAGCCGATGGAGGAGGCTTGGGAGGTGCGACTGATTGCAAGCTCCTCACCAACGGTAGGGGATGGCGGCATCGCCGATGGTGATTTTTGGACCCCAAGGACCTCCCTTGCGGCATGAGGCTAGTGAGGGGGCACATCCCCATGAGACAATCTTGGGTGGCGAGGGCAGCAAGAGGAACACAGTTACGGGCGAGGGCTTGGCTAATGCTGGGCCGGGCTGTAAGTTGTAAGCAGGCCAAGAGCTAGTGGTGGCCAAATTGAAAGCTGCTTTGGAGGTAAATCGGACTGATCTCTATGCTCATCCCATGAAGGATTTGGACACAGCCCCCGAGGATCGTGCTGCGGTGGGGGGAGACCTAGCACTTCACTATTAATGTGGTACGCATGAAGGTGTTAGTGTGCAGTACCCGTGGGGTTGGAAAATCATCCTGCATGTCTCATTTTTGAAGATTTATGTATCTATATGGCCTAGATCTTTGTGTTTTGCTTGAAATCCGTCTGTCAGGGAATAGCCTCATCCATGCCAAGCAGAGATTTTCGAGAACCTAGGGGCTCTATGCAATCGAGTCTCGAGGGCTTTTTGGGGGTATCATTGTAGCTTGGAGGAATGGTGTCTCTGACCAGCATGTGATTATTGTTCTATCTAAGAATGACAAGTCCCTTGGCTCTTATCTGGTGTCTATGCAAGAATCGATTATAAGGAGAGATATATGGTGTGGAGCAAAGTGGTGAGACTGATTGATCAGGATGTCTATCCTTGGTGGCAGTAGATTTTAACTATATTGATAGTGCCCAGGAGAAGAGGGGTGGAAGGCTCTTTGTTGACAGCATTGAGGCTAGAGAATTTCATGAATTCATTAGGATGAATGGTTCGGTAGATTTGGGATTATCTGGCTCCAAATTTATCTGGTGCAATAATCGTCAGGATGGAGCGAAGATTTGAGAATGCATTAACAGAGCATTTGGTACAGCTAACTAGATTCAGATGTTTTCGAGATATCAGGTTAGCCATCTTTTCAAGATTGCATCTGATCACTGTCCAATGCTGATATCTACGGATAGGGACTTCTCATATAGAAGTCTTTTTCGAGTTGAGAAGTTCTGGCTATCCTATCCCCGATCCTGAGATATTGTGCGTGAGGTGTGGCGGCTTCTGATTCGAGACGACGCAATATATCGGATCACTCGGAGATTGGAGATGTCGAGATGCAGGCTTTATTGGTGGAACTGTGAGGTGGTTGGTGACATTTCTTAGAGACTAGACGAGATCGAGGCTGCCATCATTGAGCTCCAGAGGATGGAGGATCAAGATGGTGAGTTGACGAAGGTGGACCTTGTGGAGCTACGTAGGAGACTTGCTCTGCACCATTCCTTGTTAAGTTAGCAGTAGGTGATGTGGAGGCAAAAGTCGAGGATCCAATAGATTAGAGAGGATGACAGGAACATCAAATTCTTCCATCAATCAACCATCATCAGGAGATAGAGGAACCAGATTCATATGCTAAGAGATGCGAGAGCACTGGGTGAAGGGTGAGGAGAACATCAGTTAGGAGGTTTTTTGCTTCTTCCGAATGAGGTGGACGGAGCACCTTAGCGGAGGTGAGATGTCTGTCATTCCTTCTCCCATTAACCATGTTTCACTACAAGACAATGATATGTTAATTAGTCTAATGTCAGTGGAGGAGGTCTATAAAACCTTTTATGTCATGGCAGAAGACAAGGCCTTTGGTTCGGATGGTTTCCATCCTTCTTTAGGTGGTACTGGATGATTATTCAGAATGAGGTAGTAGAGGCAATGCAGCAGTTCTTCGCCTTCGGATCTATGTTTGAGATATGGAAGAGGACATTTATTGTGCTTCTCTCGAAACTTCAAAATGCCTCAAAGTTTGATCATTTCAGGTCCATCAATCTTTACATTACCCTGTACAAGGCCGTGCAAAGATTATGGTTGGTCGGATGAAGTCAATGCTCCCCAAGCTAATCTATTCTGAGCAGGATGCTTTTGTTGGGGATCGTAGCATCTCTGATAATGTGATAGTTGTGTAGGAGTTCATGCATGATTTATTGAGGGCCTCTATTCATCACTGTCTCATGGCCATTAAGCTTGACATAGAGAGAGCGTATGATCATATCAGTTGGTAGTTTCTAGTGCATACTTTGGAAAGTTTCGAATTTCATGAGCAATGGATTAGATGGATTATTAAGGCTGAAAATGGGCTTGGGCCAGCCCGACTTTAGGTCAAGCTATGGGTTGGACCTGAAAAAATTAGATCAGATTTTGGGCTTGAATATGTAGCCTATTCATCTTTCGAGCCAGGCTCGGGCATACCATTGGCCCGGCCCGGGCCCGATCCGATTAGAGGCCCGTTCGTCGGCCCACTCCATTCTTCTCTCCCTCCCCCTCTTCTTCTCCGACCCCTTCAAAGCCACCACCATCGGATTATCTGCAAATGGAGATGGAGCCGTTGACAGGGGGGTCTCGAAGGAGGAGATCAAGAGATTTAGACATGGAGACATTGGTGGATCGTCCGAAGATGGAGATCAAGAGAGGGGTCGATAGATTAGGAGTAGGAGATTACGATCATCCGAAGATAAGGAGAGGGGTCAATGGAGATCAAGATGAAGAGCTGGCTAATCGGAAGCATCAAAGCCCTCCTATCACGGATCCTCCAATCTCGGGCTCGGCAAGGACACTCCTGGTGAGGTCGGGAACACTATGCCCGGCCAGAGCATCATCTGGTTGAAATTATTCAAATTATTCTTCTATTACTCAAGTTGTTCTCTGACCCTTGCCCACCACCTTACTTAAACATTTCATCAACAAAATCAAACAAAGCAACACTTTGGATAAAAGCAATTTAAAGAAAGAAATTCATTTTATTGCAAAAGTTGTTTGTACATGTCTGATGAAAAACTGACTACAAAATGGGAACAAAAAGAAAGATGAAAAATAACTAAGGAATGACATCGGGATGAGCTCCTTTGTTGGCGGCCTCTGGAATAGCAGCATCCTCCTCGTCCTCGCCACCTTCGTCGGGCCGCACCTCATTTAAATCCCACTTGGGGTGAAGGCAACTAACTGCCGCCTTGCGATCCCCAAAGCCGACTCTATAAACGACCATCAATCCTTTGATAATTTTATCTTCATATTTCTGGGAAGCTTTAAACTCAATCAATGCCTGAGAAGCTATCTCCTGGGCCCAAGCTTCAGCAGCAGATGCCTTTTCTTCCATCTTGAGCAGCCTTTTTGGCATCTCTACATTTGTCCCTCTCCTCAACAAGAGCGACTTCAGCCATTTTCATTTCCTTCTTGAAGTCAGTGATAGTCACTCTCTGCTTTTCAATTTCTTCCTCCTTCCCTTTCAGTTGGGACTCTAATTCAGCTATCTTATCTCGAGAAGGTGCTAGCTCGATATCCAACCGAGCAAGATCTTCTTGGTACTTCTTTTTCCACTTTTCAGTAGCCCAAAGAAGTTCCTCTGCCACCTCAGTCTGAGCGTTAGTGGTTTGGACTTGATCCTCAAGTGAGTGACTGAGTCAGCCGATTCCGATCAATCCCTCATACAAAATTGTGGCATCATGTGTCAATTGTAGAAAATCAAAACTTTTTTCTAAGAAAGTCAGAAAAAAACATTATAAAAGTAACAAAGTTATTCAAACTTACCAATAACAATGATGCATAACAACCAGTGATCATTTCTTCGACTGGACGGGCTTTCTTTTCCTTCCGTCGGTTGGGAGCATAATCATCTTCATCAGCTCTCGGTGAGGTGGTGGTTTCAGAGCGCCACATCACTTGTCTTGACACATATGCCAAGGGTGACGAACCCCTCCTCGGATGACTTTGGAGGAGCTTGCTCGGTAGAAGACGTAGAAGCCATAGATGCCTTCCCTCGGTTGGCACTCGAATCTACAGCAGCTAGAGATGGATGATGAGAAATGACTCGGGTAGCATCCGAGGTATGAGGTACCGGCAAGGCTTGGACCATAGATATGGTCCTTATTGGTTTGACTTCAATGACATCATCATCAGCATCGAAAGTTATAGGTGGTGGTGGTGACACCCTTATCGATGGTGGTGGTGATGCTTGTGTCGACGATGGTAGTGGCAATGTGCTTCTCCCAACCCCCGAAGAAGATCCCCCTCGGGAAGAATCCAACTTCTTCCTTAACGCCCGCTGAATTGATTCTGCAGTAATCTTCATGGTTGCAAAACTGAAAAGGGGAGTTAGTCTCAAAAATAAAAAGAATGTGACAGAAGAAGCTCAGAAATTCAAAGAGAAAGTAAGACTCTATCTAGAGAGTTAATCAGACTTAATCCGGCGTCATATAAGTACTACTCCAATAGTAGTACCTGTTATGGTGAAACTTTAGCACCAAGCAATTACTCATAATACCCCTTATCCTCGTCAAGGACTACCTCATTTTTGTTTGGTAAAAGATTAGTAGTCTAAACCCAGCTAAAGCCCCAGAGATGGTTGGTCGTAATATAAAAAAAAATTATTCTTCCATCCATGAATAGAAGATGGAAGCCCAGTGATAAATTGGCGACAGTATCAAGAATCAAAAATCACTACCCTCATTCTCGAGGATATTTTTTCAGAAGAAATAATGATCAAAGAGAGAAACTCGGGGCTAAAACTAAGAAGATTATAGAGAAAATAAAAGAGCAAATAATCCAAATAAAATTCAGAGCCAACTGGATCAGAACTACTTTTACAAGTCCAAAATATTGGAAATGAATAGATGAAGAGGAAATTAAGCCCAGACTAAAGAAATTCTTCATAGATGGTAATGTGACCATCTAGAGAATGAGTCACTCGATCATCTCAGCCTGGGACCGACAATCTGTATCAACTCGGATCCGACATTGATCCCTCAAATGCTAAACATTGGACTTAGACAATTCAGATATCTCACGTAGAGGGTCTGAAAGATTCTCGATGGTCAGTAGATCATCCGACCCTTGAGAACCTGAATGGTCCTGTCGAGAAGAAGTGACCTCCTCGGGTGCATCCCGAAGAACTTCTTCAATCCTATCCCGAGAAGTTGGAGCCCGAGAACCTTAGTCTCTCATAAAATTTTCATCTCTAGACTCTCGCCTAAAAGAAGACATTTTAGTCGAGAAGCTCGTAAAGTGAAAAGAAGAGACAAACAAGAAAAAACTTTACAAAAATTTTATGGCATCCTGTAGACTTAATCAAAATAGTAAGGAAAAAGGA